>NW_027501248.1:0-88202 GCF_021521415.1 Bidens hawaiensis | reverse complement strand
GCATATGTTTTAAAGAGAATTTGCAAAGAGATTGAAGACAACTTTTATCGACACAGATTTAAGTAGTTATTAAAAATTCGAATAAACATTTTCAAAATCATAAAGGTTTCTTGGCTCTTTAATTTTACATAGAACTTATGCATGTTGGCACATGTAAAGACAATTATTTGTAGCATTCAAGAAAATAATAGCCATTCAAATTGCATAAAAAGACTAATCTGGCACTGGTTGACCTGACCAGCTCTAAAATTACCATTTTGACCCATTTATATGGGTCGATTTAGGTTACATTTTTGTCTCATATGACACCTAAAAGACATTCAAATTGCACAATTTAACTTTGATTGAATGTAGTTTGTTAATCATAATATTTTCTTTTTGTATAAATAAAGAATATTAACAAAACAGTATGGGTTGGTCCACTATGTCAAACAGATGAAAACTCACCAAAAATTTATTTGAAGTGCATAAACGTCAGAATATCGTGCTTTAATCATACTCAAAGCTTTGATTACTTGTAAGCTTAAAGGGGTGTTTGGGATTCCTTATTTTACCTTCTTATAACTTTTCATTAAGTTAATAAGTTACAACACTATAACTTATAAAACGTTTCCTCTCACAATATAAGCAATCCAAAACACCTTATTACTTTTTAAAAAGTTAATAAGTTATAAGTTGATGAAATAAGCAATCCCAAACACCTTATTACTTTTTAGAAAGTTAATAAGTTATAAGTTGATGAAAATAAGCAATCCCAAACACCCCCTAAGTAATTACAAATAAGTGTATGTGGCTCTAAAGGGCCTATTTTGAAGTTTGAACCGTTGAAAAATTACGCGTTTAATGCGTTACCAATCTAACTTGGCCATCTTACATGACTAATTACAATAAAGAATGTTACTTACTTGGTATTTTCTCATCAGCCAATTTTTGCAAAACAATGGAAGATAAAACCAAACAAGTGCACAACGGAACCTTCATGGGCAAGTGAAGGCAAGATATTGAAGCAGGGGGGCATGAAATATCCATAGCTTCTTCTTAGGTATTAAAATTACTTCCTTTCATACAAAATGGGCGGGCCACGGGATTGTTGTTTACAGGGTCATAAATACAGTACTTATACGTTTGAAAAATCCAAAACCAAATTTAAATAATGCACATAAAAAATATATTATACATATCACAATTAGTTTGAAATCAATGAATCAGTAAAAACACAAATGAGTTTTTGAATCTATATAAAGTACCTTGGCGTTGGTGATCTTCTCGATTTTTCCAATAATTCTTCTAATTCCGTCAAATGCATACAAAATCCAGATTCGATTGCAAATATTCAGGGTTTAGAAGTCACAAAATGTGATTTAACTGAGACGGGATTGAGTTAAACCATCTTAGAATGTAGAAAGTGCAAGAATAGAGCGACGAGAGAGCTTGACTTCTTCTCCCCAAAACTAAAACCCTGCAAAAAATAAATTAATAAATAAAAAGTGAAAACTTGCGTTCAGTTCACAAAAATCTTTATAAAGGAATTTGAATTGGATTTGGATTGAAAATTGAATAAAATGTTTGAAAAATATATAATGTGTTCAGTTGATAAACTTGTTTATGAAATTAGAATTCTCCTCATCCTCTCAACTCACACCCCAATTCTACCCAAACCAACCCACCCAACCCCACCTCACAAAAAAATGGTTAAATATAAATCACACCACAACCCGTGTCCCTACCCCCACCCCCACCCCCACCCCCTTTCACTTCTCGCAAAAGGAAAGTCTTTCTTTTTATTTTAACCAAAAAATATTTAAGGGGTGAGAGCGACGGAGGGGTAGGGTGGGAGGCAGAATACCCATGCACCATTTATTTTTTTTATTTTTTCTTTTTTTGCATAATTGACAAAAGAAAAAAGTTTCTACAACTTTTTGGCAGGTAACCCACCTCACCCCTCGGTTAAAAAAATGTTTCTTTGCTTAAAGGGTTTTATGAATTTCACCTAACGTGGAATTTCATTAGAATTCATTTAAATTTCAATTCCATCGATCTTGTCAAGTCAAACACGTCATGTCGTGGGGTTTAAATTCTAATTCCTTTGAATTCGTAGAGATTTTGTGAAACGAACGTGCCCAAGGAAACTAGAACTTGAAGCGATAAGATAACAAACGTATATGACAACTTTTCAAATGCATTCTAAAAGAAAACAACTTCTTACCTCTTGCTTTTTGTTAGTTATAAAGGAGTTGATATCTTCCCCAACACTAAAGAAGCCACCACTTGTCTCTACTGCTTTTAAGTTTGGAGCAATTGAACACCCTCGAGTGAAAATCCTTATACTTTGGCATCTCTTGATTTCCAAGGTATCGAGTGATGGAAATGTAAAATCCTCCTTCCCTAAGCAAAATCCCTCCATACGTGGAAGATATTTAAGTTCTAACAGCTTTAGACAAGGAAGCTTAATCTCACTGATCACCAAGGCATCACTATCTTCTTCTTCCTTGACAATTACCTTCATATATTCGCAGTCTATTATACGTAGCTCTTGGAGTTGCATGACACAACCAACCATGGTATATGTAAAAACATGTTTTAATCTATCGCATGACCTGATATACAGTCTTGTTAGGCTTGGGAACTGCAATCTTCTCCACTTATTGCTCTCCCATGTACACCTCAGTTCGGCCAGTCCTTCCAAGTGCATTTCTCTTAGCTTGGGAAATTTGACAACAGTTTGCGATTCATTGTTTCTCACTTCTTCCAATGCTACTTCGAATACCTCCTGTAAAAAGTGAAAATACTTTGCATGAAGTGTTTCAAGCTTTTCCAGTTGTTGCAACTCATTAGATGGAATGATCTTTTTACGATCACTGTAATCATCTTGATAAAAATAGCATTCAATCAAATTCTGAAATGACCAAGGTCTCCTTTCCAAAACAGATGTCTGCAAAGGAAAAAAAAAAGGAAACAAATTTGACACAATGAGAAGACAAGGCGTAAATAAACAGAAGGTTTGTAAGGAGCCATGAATAATTTCTTATTTAGATAATTAAAATAGAAAAACAAGCGTACCTGAGGCGACATGGGCTTCACGTGAAAGTTGAGGTCATGATCAAGATTATGTTTGCCTAGCTCTTTGTGTATGTACTTTAGCCTGGGTGTTTTCGATTGGCCGGATGTGAACATCATGATTGAGGGGCAGTTTTTTATCTTAACGTAATCTAATGCTGGCCACTCAAAGTCAACATCTAACCCCAAGAAGAAACCTGAAAGGTTTGGTAGACTCTCTAGTTCAATTGATTTCAGATGAGGAAAGACCACCTTCTTAGACGTTGTCGCTGTTTGCTCTCCATATTCTTCCCTCACAATCACTTTCACTAACCAACACTGTTCTATGGTCAAGATTTCGAGTTTCTTCAGGCTTTCAAGCGTGGATAACGTGAATATGTTTTCCAAGCTCCAACAACTCATAATCTTAAGTATCTTTAGGTTGGGGAGGTTATGAATAGTAATATTTCTTGGAATTGATACAATATCATTATCGTCACTTCCTGGGTCAACGCTAGTGCTACTACATCCACTGATATTGTTGTTACTGATCTCTATAGTTTCAAATACCTCCTTCACCAAATCACACTGTTGTATACTCAACGATTGAAGCTTTTGCATTCGTCCTGCTGAATACGATGGAATAACACTTGACAAAGCATTACAATTGGATATACGAATCTCTCTAGCATATTCACATAACGACCAAGAAGGATCGCCTACTTGAGAAAGCTGTAGTAAATGAAAAATCAGTGTTAAATTATTATTTAATACACAGCTAATTATTTTAACAACAATGGACGATAAATTTATAAGTGAGAGGACAACTGTACCTTAGATTGACCATGACTAGCATTAGTGTTAGCTTTTGAAAAACCGCCACCAATATGCTTGAGATTAGATAGACCAAGGAGATGAAGAAGATGAAGATCATGGATCATAGTGGTGGTTGTGTGGGTAGACATAGATGTCGTCATTTCTTCATCTTCATCATCTCTGTGTGAAACAACTTCTTCTATATTATCACAATAATGTATTCTGACTTCCTTGAGGTTGGAAAGAAAGTTCACCATGATAGGTGAATACAAATACTTAATTCTTTTGCAGAAGTACAAAGAAACGGATGTAAGGTTTTGAAATGAGGACTGTGGTTGGTGTTTGTGAAAGTTAAAGAACTCATTCCAATATCTGCACTTCCACACATGACTCAACGAACCCATATCCTCTAAAGCTAAATGTTCAAGATAGGGAAGCAATAGTAGTGGATTTTGTTGAGCTGTTTCCAATTGTCTATTACTTGTACTCCCTATCTCAAACACTACATTTACCTCTTCCCAACTCTCAAGCTCGATTTGACGAACGTGATGGAACTTCTGTGCTATCTGATGGGGCGTGGAAGCAAGTATTGACATTTTATCATCGACTTTTGAAATCTCCTCCTTTAACATAGTATTACTCTGTATTGAAATATAAACATTTATGATCAAACATTCCTGAGATTCTTTTAATTTGATTGAAAGGGAAAGTGAAAGATCCCAAATACCAACAATGCATTTGGTTATTATTAATACATATTAAACCAAATGGCTATTGAAACAAATGCACAATAATACTCCAAAAACGTTTTGAAAGTTTGTCTACGTTTTTTATATAAAATAATGTTTTCTTACAAGAAACGAATCCGGAGATAAAAATAAGAACTCATATGTTTATAATAGTTTTAATTAAATATAGAGTATTTAATAATATCCTGAACTTATTTAAACATATAGAAGTTGAAAGCTGTACCTTTTCTTCTTGGCTATTTATAACAAATTCGTTATTTCTCTCGTAGTATTCTCCGCACCCCACAATTCTGATATCCTCAAGTGCTTTCATATCAAAATTGGCAGTGGCAGGTGTGATTATATTTCTAAACCTCTCACACCGCTCAATGCATATGGATTCAACGGCATGAAATCCATGGATGAGGAGACCCGAGTAGGTATTTTCCGCACCGTGTATTCTCCACATCTCTCTGAAGTTGTAACAGTTCCACACTTGAATGCTTTTTAAGTTGCTGCTAATTTGCTCAATTTTAAGCAAGTCCATGTTGAATAACACTTCAATGCCACATGCTTGAACTGAAAGCTTTTCTAAACGACTCAATAACTGCATTAGATTTCCTGGAAAAAGATTCACAAGACTACTACAATCTTCCACTTGCATATTTCTCAACATTGAAATATAACTAACTACTTCCTCAGTATTGGTAATTTCACAAGACCATATCTCTTTCAAAGCAGGGCACGAACTAATTACGAGGCTCTCAAGTTTCGTCAAACTTTTTGCCACTGGAATTGTGAAAAGGCATGTCAAGTCTTGACTACCACAAACATGAAGGGTTTTTAAATTGCAAAAAGAATGTTGAAGAGGATGTGTTGAAATATCTTCAAGATGCTCCATATCACGCACGTGCAAATAAAGTACCTCTGTTTTCCTAAACAACTCATTAATTTTGCATTCAAGAAGTTCCGAGTAGCTAGTCACAAGATTCAGTGTATTTTTGAATGAATTTAAGTCTCTATCGGAACCCCATTTCTCTGGTAAAAAACATCCCATAGATATCCCAAACCTTTCAAGTTTTTCAAATGACAGGTATTTTGGTTGGGCCTTATTCTCAAAGAATTCAACCTCTAATGCACGAAGGTTGCTTGAAAGCATATTTAGTTCCTCACAATTTGTGTCTGTGAACATAATAGTTCATAAAGCTCTTCAAGTTTGTCCATGCTTTGAAAGACACCATCATCAATACAAAGGTCAACACATCCTGTCAAGTCAAGTAACTTTAGTCTTTTCAACTTCTCAAATTTAGATGGCAGTTTGTGAATGCCACAACAAGCAATGCTAAGTACTTCCAAGTTAATAAGATCTCCAAGAAAAGAGATATCATTATCCAGCAACGTGCATGAACGAAGAATTAGTGCTTGAAGGTTGGTCGAGTATGATGGAAGCAATGGTAGATGCATACTTGTGTAGGCCACAACCCCAAGTTTCTCCATCCTAGCATAAAAATCTACAGGAAACTTGAGTGGCTTATGCCCATCCATCAGTCTCAAAAGTGCAAGATTCGGGTAATTAAAATTTACAGGAAACTCCAGCATGTCTCCACACTTTAGTAGAATTCTCTCATACGACTCATCTTCTATAAACTGCTCTGAAACATTATTATCATGGTTCACAATTGAAGCTTGCTTGACTTTTGAAAAATTGCTTAAAACAAATTCACGCACGAGATAATGCATTTTGACACATCCTTCGCGGTCACTTTTAATCAACAAGTTTGAACGTATGAGTTTGTTAACACAAGTGATTCCTCGGCTTCTTGCTGTTTCTATTGTATGCACATTCGTAAGAAAATTCAATCCCCATCCATACAATACCAACTCCTCTATGACGATATTATAGTCCTCGGGGTACAAGCCACTAAGGAGAAACATTTGTTTAACATCATCATCATTGAGGTTCAGATAGCTAAACTCAAAAATGTTAGTAAGGACATGAATTTTGTTGTTCCGTAAACGAAAAAGTGCATCTTTCCATTCATCCTTTTCCTTGTTGTCTCTAAGAGTAGAGGCAATTGTATTTATGGCAATAGGCAAACCGCCACACTTCTTTACGATATCCTCTCTTATTTGGTGGAGGTCTGGTTCATCTAAAGCTAGTCCTGCAATTTCCAAAAATAGCTTTTTTTGCTTCTGGTTCTTCTAAAACAACCAATCTGAAAATAGCACTGGCTTCAACTCCCATCTGGGTACAAACAGTTTCTTCTCTTGTTGTGAGTAACAGTTTGAAGCCATTTGGCAAAGGATTCGTTAGTCCAATATCGTTGACGTTTAGCTCTTCCCAAACATCATCTAATATTACCAAAAATTTCTTTTTACCGTGTTCTGACATCTTCTCAAATCTTTTCCTAAGTCGCTCAGCCCTTGTATCTTTATTTTTTTACATAAGATTCTTGCCAGTGTACTCTGCAATAACTTGTTGAATATCATCTAGGTTTGGATTTTTCCCAACATCCACTTTCACAATCCAATCAAACATGTTATTATCATTAGCAGCCTTCTTCAGTTGTTCCATCATTGTGGTCTTTCCTACACCAGCCATTCCACAAATAGCCATCTTTCCCGTCTTATTGTTTGATTCAAGGCATTTTAATGCATCATTGAATATCAAATCCCTGGACTTGATTCTTTTTATGTTTTGGTTTTGGCTATCATCGAAAACCATCGATGAACTTGGAGAAGTAACCATGGCAAGAGGTATTGTTACATCTTTCCATATCATCTCAGCCTTTTCCTTCACGAGACTGTCTATAACCTTGATAATATCGTCGGATTGTTTTCCCGTTTTATATCTCATCTTTAAGTTAAAGCATCCAACTCCACCGGTTGGAATTCTCTCTGACCTTTCTTTAATTTTTTCTACTTCCGCCAACCAAACTGGGACTTGATGAGGCACCGCAACACCCTTTGCTATAGATGTGCCTGCTCATCACGCATATCACCTGCTATGCAATCCAATGTTCTCACTTTTAAATGCATGTTTCTAACATAGTTTGAGGAGGAAACCAAGAAGCCCAAGTGTCTGTTAACAGGGACAAGCAAAGATTGTACGATGGGAGTAATAATTGGTGTTACGAAGTCCATTTTTCAAACTGGGATCCGTGTCTGCAGTTTAATACAAATAGTTAATAACTCTATCTACCACTTAAAATTTTGCAAAATGATATTGCACTAAGTTGAAAACATAGATATTGGTATATTTTGAAATATATTATGGTACAACTAATAACGTTTGTGGTACAATTTAGGACTTGATAAACAACAGATACTAAGGTCATGAGATTAAAACCTTTTAGCATATATATACAAATTAAGATATTATACTCCTATATGTGTATGATTGATGGATAAAAGCAAACTTAAAAGCATGATATTACTTACCTTCAAATAAATTGAGAAATCAAAAGCCAACGTAGAGACGTGAGAAACCGGGAATCACTCAAGAGAGAAATCGAAAGCCCAAGCAGGGAGAGAATGAGAGTTCAGTGAGAGAAAGCCAAAGTGGAGGAACATTGACGTGGATAAAACAGGAGGGGTGCCACCTAAAAGCAAATTACTTTAATTTGCACATGGGTGAAGGGCCTACCAACAGTTAAAAGGAAATCAATAATTCATAAATTCTGGTCCTTAGTAAAACACTTTGCAGATGGCCCTAGCTTATCCTAAAAGATTCTCAAGTGTTTCTATATCATTAAAGTATTATATTTTTACTTGACATTGAATACGAGTATATGACATGCTATATATATTTGTTCTAGAGATATGTTTTATGCTACTGTTTTTAAGTAACGCAGTTTTGACTGATTATACAATGTTGGTTTCCTGTGATTAAAAACTCACGAAATTTGATTTTGAAGCATATAGTAGAACTATGTATGTTCGATTGACAGTCTTATATTTCAGAAGCATTTTCACGTGAAAGTCTTTTACTTACCTCAACCAAAGTGATAGGACTACAAGTCTAACTAAGACTACTTGTAGTGGGCGAATAAATTGAGTGCCACGGGATCGATTAAACGAACAATAATACGTAAATAACAACAATTATAATAAACGAATCTTTGTATTATTGATTTGTAATGAAACGGATGATTTACAATGATGGTGGTCGAAGGTATTGATACCCACCGACGGTTATTCCGGCAAAGGTCGCGACGGTTCGTACATACGACGCAACCTTTCGTTTATTTTATAACTAATTACAAAAATATACATCAACTATTAACTAATTACACTTTGTACCCTAACTATACTAACTAAACATTCTAACAGAGTTTATCTATTCCTTAATAAACTAACGAAATATTTAATGAAACTTTAACGAGATCAATGATTAACCAACAATCACCCCCTTAATCTCAATCTTTAACACGGCTTGCTTTGTCTTCATAGTAGTGTAGTTAAACTATGTATGAGATTAGCCTCCGGATCTTCTTTTTCTTTGTTTTTCCACTTTGGGCATTCATATGCGAAGTGACCATATTCATTACATTCATAGCACTGAGATCACTTTTGTCTTTGTATCCGCGACTCGCATTTCCACGTCTTCTTTCTTCTTTGAAAGGTTCTCTTCCTTGATCTTTGTCTTGGCTTCTATTACCACGACCTTTTCCATGACGCCAATTCTTAGGATGATTACTAGCCATCAAAAGCTTTCTTTCGTTATCCTCTACTGGTTCGTCTTGACTTTTAAGGCGTTCTTCAAAAGTTATTATTCTTCCTATCGCTTCTTCAAATGGCATTTTGTCAATTTCCAAATATTGCTCTATAGATGCCACGATTGGTAGAAATTTCTTTGGAACTGAATTGAGCAATTTCCTTACAATTATCTTATCATTGAGACTGGAACCAAAACTTTTAAATTTGGCTCTTATGCTTCCCAATTTTCCAGAGAAATCACTCACGGTTTCATTTTCTTTCATCTTTAACTTCTCCAGCTCGCTCCTTAATGTTTGTAGACGTGCTTTCTGAACTAGATCCGCTCCAAAGTGTCAAACTTTTATCGCGTCCCACACTTATTTTGTTGTCGGGTGTTGTGCCACTTGCATCTAAATATCTCCTGGCAACGTTTGTAGGATCATTGCCTTGATCGTATATGCCTTCTTTTCATCAACTTCTTCTTCTGAGCTTACCACTTCCCAAATACCATAAGCCTTTAAGATTGTCTCCATCAGTAACGCCCATGTCGTATAGTTTGACTCAGTCAATTTTTTACATTGAAGAGATATATTCCCTTGCTCACGAATTTTTGTTGATCCACTTGATGAATCTTCTTTGCTAGACATATTTTCTTACTTCTTACTCGACTGAATCACACAGGTTTTTACTTTTACCACACAGGATTTGTTTGCCACACAGGTCTTAGATGCCACACAAGACTTAGATTGCCACACAGGTCTTAGATGCCACAAAGGTCTTATTGCCACGATGCCACACAAGTCTTACTCTTGCTCTATGAATCACGAAGGTTCGGAGCCTTGCTATTCGAATCACACAGGTTCGATGTTTTATTTTCTACCTTTTTCAAATAAAACAATTTTCTTTTCTTTTCCTTTTATTCAAATTTTTATTTCTTTAAAAATCTTGAATATAATTTTTAATATTTAAGAAAAACAATTAATTTTCCTTGTTTTTTTCTGACCACGTTTCTAATTAATATGCCAAAACACTTTTGGACTTGGTTTTTGACTTTACTGCCAATATCAGTCGTTCTTTCTCGTCGCAACCGCCGGATTTCTAATTAATCGGATTCTTCTTTGATCGGAACTTCACCAATCGATTACTTCTTTCAATCGGTGCTTCTTCTCCGTCTTCTAATCTGCAGGTCTGTTTCCCTCTTTTGTTCTTACCGATTAGGGTTCCGAAATTTGGGGTTTTCTTAGAGCCTCGCTCTGATACCAATTGAGGGCCACGGGATTGATTAAACGAACAATAATACGTAAATAACAACAATTATAATAAATGAATCTTTGTATTATTGATTTGTAATGAAACGGATGATTTACAATGATGGTGGTCGAAGATATTGATACCCACCGACGGTTATTCCGGCAAAGGTCGCGACGGTTCGTACATACGACGCAACCTTTCGTTTATTTTATAACTAATTACAATAATATACATCAACTATTAACTAATTACACTTTGTACCCTAACTATACTAACTAAACATTCTAACAGAGTTTATCTATTCCTTAATAAACTAACGAAATATTTAATGAAACTTTAACGAGATCGATGATTAACCAACATAAATGGGGCAATAATGGAGGTTTTGGGGCGAGAACACCGCCCCCGGGGCTACAAAGGGCGAAATGGGGGGGGGGGGGGCGATGTTCTGTTGTCGCCTGCTTCCTTGTTTCATTATTATTATTATTATTATTTTATTTTTTATGTGTGATATATATATATATATTAGGCTACAACACCATTACACCCCAAAAACAAAAACTCATCATTTGCTGACTGGACGCCACATAGCGCAAGACGCCTATTTTGTAGCTCTTCCATTACACATAGCCTAATTACCATTATATGACATTATGGGAAGTAAACCTATATAGCATCAAGCTAGAGAGTCAATCTATATGTGATGATTTATGGAACGACCCAGTAGAAATGATATATATTTTTTACGGATACAAAGTTGTACAGAAATAGTTTGACTACTTCTAAATCCAAGAAAACAAAGTGAGGTCTCAAAGTAAAGGAAATCATAAGTGGGATTTGCCTAAATATTACCATTGTTGAAGTAAGAGATGCGTTTTGTTACTAATACATGAATATCAGAAAACAATTCCCAAGATCAAAAGACTCCAAATGAAGTGGTCTAAAGTGCAGTGGCCTTCTGATCAAATGATGTGGGGTTATGGTTAAGATTTAGGATTTTAATTAGGTCTGCCCAAGTTTCCTTCTTGATGATATTCCTTGGTGAGTCAGACCTAGAGCGTTAAAATCAGAATTGACGATTGGCATTCCGTCTTAGAAAGACTTACTCAAGTGTTGGGGGTAGTACCAAACTTTGTTAAGAAAAGTTGTGTCTAAAGTAATCCCATTATTGTGGAAAGAGAAAGAAGACGATTTTCCAAAATTGTCCAAGGGGAACAACTTTTTTTCAATACTAACATTTATTCATAACCTTTCAAAATGTTATAAAAAAGTTGTAGGTAATCGGGCAATAAGTTGCGCCTCAACACCTTTTAAATAGCAAAACTGATTCCATTAAAAACAAAGTTTTGCCTCATAGGGGCCGAAAAATCACTATGCAGAACCCATTGAACATTATTTAGAAACTCCACAGCCTGCAAGGCTAGGAAATCAAATGCATGTCAATACCTTAAGGATAACCTAGATGCTTTTTAGCATGAATTCCTACCCGCTAAAGAACATCACATCATGAACCGAATCATGCCTCATGCAACTCCTTACAAATGACCACATACTCGCTAAAAGAATCTAAACAAGTGTTGCAGAAAACTAGGCAAGGTTCATTAGCCAGGAACAAAGGAATCATTAGTTGGTACTTAAGGATAACCTGATACTCCAAAGCCGACATGTGTTGGCTTAGTCCTTCAATCCTTCACCCGTAGCAAGTACTCATTTCTATTTAGTTGTTTTCTTACTCTATCCGGCTATTGAACCTGGTTTTCCGGTACAACAAGCTAAAGTGACCTCTACGCTTCGCCCCCGGTGCGTAGGGCCGCTCCCCGTGTGCTAGAGGGAGGACCAGAAAGTTTGTGTTACGATAAATGTTATTCAGTTAGATACGGTAGATTCAAATGGGATAATGGGATACAAAAAGAGTTAACTGGCGAGCCGTATGAGGTAGGAAACTCTCAAGTACGGTTCTAAGGGAAGGAATTACCCCACCTATTCCGACCGGCGCCAGAAAATCCTAAGCCCGAATACATTCAGACATCTTTTTTTCTTGCCAAGGGAATAGATCAAACTTGACGTTCAAACTTTGGACAATTCCACTAAAAAGGGAACTTGCTAAATCATGTTGGGCTTTAGGGGAGATGCCCTTATTAGAGAAACCAGTAAGATCAAAATCGAGAAGGGACATGCGGAGGGGATCCATCGCACACCCATAATCATAGCAAACTCATCGATACCACATCTCCGAAGAATGTGGTCTTGCAATTTCCCATATTTTGCCCTTGATACCATAATAGCATATGTAGATAGAGGTCCTCAACTGAACATAAATGTAACCACCAAAAATGAGTTGGAAGTAATGTCAGCCTCCATTGAAAATCTAAAACAACCCCCCACTCTAAAAAAACCATGATATTATCAATCTCCCTTTAAATGCCATTTTTGAAAACATAAACAACTTTCCCTACATACATAGGCTGGCATGTTCCGAGCTCGTACAACAACTTTGCAATTTCCATACATTAGCAAAGTCAAAGGAGTTTGCATTGAGGGTCCCACAAGCATGGGAGACATCTCAATTCCACAAGATGGGATGCCCTTTCCATAACCACCCTATTGATGAACCCCGCATGGCTAACAACACCACTAAGGAGTTTCACACCCAACAACGGTGTTCCATCCCCACAAAGGAACAATCCATCCCGAACCTTCACCTCATTGAACGACGACCAAAATAGTTACGTTTCTTGACGCAAAATTCAAGGCCCAAATGAGGCCCTTAAACCCTGATAATATCTAAGGCTTTAGCCACCTCTTCGTATCCTCGATAACCGTACCGTCATCCATGTACCAATCATGGAAGAGAAGTTTGCAGCCATTCGTGATCCCGTGAACGAGTGGATGCAAAACTAAAGAAAAAGAGAAAACGCCCCAAAGGTCCCTAGTGGTGGATCTATTATGGTCACCATCCATATATAACCTAGTCAATTGTCCATACAAAAACTCCACCCATAGGGAAATGGGCGGGCACCAACCTCAAACCTTATGTAGAAGGGCAGTTCTATCCACCAAGTTGAAGGCATTATAAAAGTCGACAGTAAGTATAGCTAAAGACTCATTCGAGTGAAACTCATTTAAGTACCTATTAGCGCTTTGGAGCACGACCTCAGCTCCAACAGAGACTCCCACCACAAATTGGAAGCTACAAAGATATTTAGAAATCTCCAATCCGACACACCTCATAGCCACTTTAAGACTAGTCTTCTACAAATCGCACCTAGGGCTATAGATCGAATCCAGTTATCCAGTTTGAGCAACGACGTGAGGGGGGGAATATACAACAATATCCACTAAAGCTCTATGGCACATTTTAAGAAACAACGTGAGAGGGGCAGGCACAACAATCTCAGCTAAATCCCTATGGCACCTCCCTGCAAACATAAATCAACCACACTTGAAATATTCTAGACTTGCCCAATTGTGATCGCAGACCCCTCTCCATAATGAGCATCCAATATGTGTTAAGACGAACGAGGCAAGATGTGTGGCATGACCTATAGATATAATAAGGCCGGTAGTACCTACGGAGCTAATACGACTTGTAGAAACAATGAAGCCAATACAAATGGTAGGATTTGCAGAGCCAATACAGCAGGTAGGACCAACGGAGCCGATACGGCTTGTAGGACCTACAGAGCTGATACGGCTGGCAGGACTTAATGAGCCAATACGACTTGTAGGATCAGCGGAGCCTATACGACTTATAGGACCTATTGAGTGTATATGACTTGTAGGACCTACAGAAGCAAAGCGACTCGTTGGACAAGCGGAACCAAGGTGCGGTAAAATTTATTAAGGCAATACAGCTAGTAGGAGCTATAGAGCCAAAACCTAGTAAGACCTACATGCCCAGACGTGTGGTGGGACCTAAGAAGCCAAGACGGGTGCTAGGTCCTACGGAGGCCAAACGTGTGGTTTGGCCTACAAAACTAATATGGTTGGTAGGACCTATGGAGCATATGAGCTATAGAGCCAATACGGCGGTAGGACCTACATAATCAAGACAGATGATAGAACCTACTTAGCCAATACCGGTGGTAGAACCTACATAGCCAAGATGTATGGTAGGATTTAAGGAGCTAAGACGGGTGGTAGGACCTACGGACTCAAGATAGGTTGTAGGACCTATGGAGCCAAGACACGTGGTAGGACCTACAGAGGGTGGTAAGACTTATGGAGCCAAGACATGTGGTAGGACCTACGGAGACAAGATGTGTTGTAGGACCTGCGAAGCCAAGACGGTTGGTAGGATCCATAGAGCCTAGAGATGCAAAAAAAACCAGTTATGTACCCCAACCGGTGGAACCGACCTCGAACCGGTGTCACGTCGTACCTGGTATGACCCAAACCCAAGTAGGACCAGATCCTAATCGGAAGTTCCTGCCCGGTTCCACCCTTTATTCTTAAAATCGGTTTCTACCCTGTTCCGGCTCCAACCCAGTTCCTGTTCCTACCCGAAATATCCGGTTCTATCAGGTATTAACTTTACTTAGAAAAGACAGATCCGTTGGAACCGGTTTTTGACCTCCTCCAGGTGTATAAATAGATGTCTGTTGAGTACCCAAGTCAAAAGCGCACTAACAAACGGGAAAAAACCCAAAAAAACTTATCGCTTTACATTCACGTACATCTCCATTTTTTTCACTTCCCCAATCACTAGTTATGGCAAGCACAGGCAAAAAGAAGCCGTCTTCTTCATCCGATCAACTTTAATATAACCGATTGTCCAAGTTTTAAAATAAAGGAATGTAAGTTTTAAATAAAAGAATGTTATATTTATATTATTAGTCTTACTTTCTATTAAAAAAATTAAAAAGAAAATCCAAAATATAACCACTTAAAATCTAAAATAAAACAACATAAACTCATGAAGTTATAACCAGTGCTGGCTTCGAGAAGGTGAAACTTTTTTTGGGCAAAAGGCGAAATATTTTTTAGGCCTTATGTGAAAGAAACATTTTATTGGGTCTAAACAATTTAATTTTAAATGGGCTTACTTGGTTATGATTTTGAGTTGTTTAAAAAGCTTTTGTATAAAAATAAACTTAAAGATGTCTTAAATAAGAATAGAAACCGCAACCTCTTGGTTAGAAGTCATACCTCTTTGCAACTAGACCAAGCTAGTGGTTATGTAATTGTGTTGAAACATTGATTATACATATTTTTTTTTTCATAAAAATATATCTAACTTACAAAAAAAAATTCGGGCCTAACGAGGTGTCGAGCCTATGGCCGGCTCTGCTCCATGGGTGGGCGAAGTGGGCGTCCGGCCGGGGCACACAATTTTTGGGCACAAAAGTTTTAAAAAATTCTCAATGTATATATATATATATATATATATATATATATATATATATAATACCCAAACTCTTATAATCTCACTAATTTTACAATAACCAAATACCTTTTAAACCCACTTTATCAAATTATCAATAGATTTATTGGCCCAATAAAATTGAAATAAGGCCCATTACTTGAGATTAATCAATAAAAGTTAAATAAATGAAACGAATATGCGGGATAACAACAATGTCAACTTCGAACATCAACAGTCACAGTAGCATCTACAGAAAGAGTTTTTTGAAACTGTCGTTATTGAAACTTATTTAGGGGTTGACGATAATAGCTATCGAGAACGGAATATTAGAGAACATAAACTACGAAGAGTTGATTTACTATTTTTCTATCAAGAATGTTAGAAGAGTTTCACACATCCTCAATTAACTATTAGCCTATTTAGTGTGTTATAAACTCATTCTAATACTATGATTTTGCTAATTGTTACGTTTATTGCCATAACTTTAATCGTCACTTTAAAAAAAAAGTCAATTACATTATTTAGTATGTTAAAGCTTAAGGGGCATTTTTTTGGTCGGTCGAGGCACGTGAATTCTTAAGGCCGGCCCTAGTCATAACTCAAACAAATAAACAACCACTTCATTTCATTATCGTAACGACGAACATTTTATTATACAACAACAAACATTATTAAACTTAAAAACTAAAATAACAAATACCGTTAGCCATCTTCAACCCACACTCTACACCCATTAAGCTTTGTTACTGGGGGCGGGGGTTGCAGTGCTGAACGATTCTCTCGCTTTCATGGTGTCCAAACGTTTTTTTTTTTCCGGGCAATACTATTGGTATGTTTGCTCAGAGTGGAGTTTGACACCGATTTGAGCAACTTCCCATAGTACTTGCACCGAGCCATCTCCTATGTGTCAGTCATAACACACAAGTCGTAGTGTGTCCACACCTCCGGGCATCTTTGGGTGTCGTTTACCATAACAACGTCATCATTTCTTGCCATGACTTGCCAATTTAAGTGGATTTGTGGTTTAAAGTGCGTTTGAGAGTTAGAGCGGTGGTGTAACTAATCTTAAACATGACACATCTATTTATAGTATGTGTGTGTATAATATAGTCAAAAATCGATCCCAAACGGTCTATAAATGGCTGTATAGCTGTTGGAACCGATTTCAACGATCAAAACCATTCAAAAATAATAAAACCTGTTATACCCAGTTTTCGGGCAAAACCCGGTTTCGGTTCCTACCCTACCCGGTTCTACTGGTTTTTGATTATTTCCTGTCAAGTCGGGCCTGGTTCCTACCCGTTTCCTAATAGGAACCGATTCCATTTTATACCCGGTCTAAAAAAATCAGTTCCTACCCAGTTGTAACATCACAAAAATATCGGGTTAAAAATATCAAAGTTCAAAAAGTCCAAGGATCAGAAATGAAAAAAAAATTCTGAATTCGCGGCCGATCGCGATACGTGACGTACTTGGGCTCAACGCCATCGCGTATCGCGATGGCGATGTCTGACAACCAGACACGTGTCATGCCACGTGTCAACACATGGCACACCAGCTGACACGTGTCACCACGTGGCATAAAGCCATGACGCTGTGACACGTGTCCTGCCACGTGTCACAACGTGGCATAAAGCTCGCTACGTGGCACCACGTGGCACCGCGTCCGCCACGTGGCAAACCTACCCGTGACTCACAATAGCAACATCGCGATACGCGACGGCTATGTCTGGGCCCTTCGCGTATGGCGACGGTCTCCTGGCCAGCTTATAAATAGAGGACTCTAACCTTATTTTTCACACACCATTTTCACACACACTTTCTCTCTCTAACATCTCTCTAAAAATACCTCGATAAACATGAACCGACCACCTCATTTTACGTGCCACACAACGATATCTTACCTCGTAATCCGTACCAATAAACCAACGATACCCCAACATACCCGATGTTCTGTCTCGAAGTACGTGCCGACCTGAGACGACCCGACGTTCTGCCTAGAAATACGTGCCGACCCGAGACGACCCGACCTGAAGTGCGTGCCGATGAGATATAAAGACCGGCGTGCCTCGATTTGCGTGCCAAGGAAGTGTTGATCAAGATTCTCGATATACGTGCAAGCATCGAAGTGCTGCCCGTGAGTTTAGAAAATAATAAGCCGAACAAGGTATGCATAATGCTCGAATAAAATATTAATAAAATAATAAAGGCTTAGACCCTAGTCAAGGGTATAGTCTATAACTCGAAAATATACAAAAGAGAATAAAGGAAATGAATTATATAAAGAGAAATGAATTATTTAAACTAAAGGTTTAAAATAAAGAAAAAATGTTTTGAACTAAAGGTTCATAATAAAATTAAATAGAGGTAAAGATTTTACAGACTAGAGGTCTTAAACCGGATTGTATATCCGACTAACAAAAAGTTATACTCGTACTATAGGTGTGAGATAACAAAGAAGAGGGAAAGACCCTCGGACAGTGTATTGAAACTGATCCAAAAGAAAAGGCTATACTCGTACTATAGATGCGAGGTAGTAACGGGAAAGACCCTCGGACAGTGTATTGAAGCTGATCCAAAAGAAAAGGCTATACTCGTACTATAGGTGCGAGATTGCAAGGGAAAGACCCTCGGACGGTGTTGAAGCCGATCCCAAAGCGAAAAGGTGAATACGCCCCCAAACTTTTAAACTTGTTTTCACATGAGTCAAACATGATTATATGAAAATGATTTACAAGGGACTACGTTTTCCTAAAACCATTATAAATGAGAGTATAAACCTAGCCTCAGGCTGTGGTATACGTGTGTATGGATCCTTACATATGTGGTAGTATGTGATGGGCACATCGCACCACCTTGATCATAGGACGCTTTTCCGCGGGAAGTACGATCATTGTGTATACCTACGGGGACTTAACTAAGTCGAATGCTGCGGTGTTTGCTGAGGTGACCTAGAGTAGAGACTTGAATTTATAAATATGTTGTTTTAACTTTGTTATACCTAAGCCACGATGGGCCGAGGTAGGCGTAGCCTCGAGGGGTAATAATGTAAAAGAAAATATTTTAGCGTCAGCGTATTCACCAGCACATCGCTGACGTATTTTCTAACATTTCAGGTGATTAAAGTATCAAGAATCGGAGCCATTCATGGAGTGGATGTTCTCAAGGTAGAGATGGCTCATAGTTTCAAATAAATTAAAAATTGAAAGAAATATTTAAACGAGTTTTATAAAAATCTAAACAAAGTTTATAAATCAACCATGTGGATGTTTATTATCCATGAAGTTTTCTAATAAATTAAAACATTTCATTAAGATGTACAAATTAACTAATGTTTAAATATATATATATATATATATATATATTATTTTATTTTATTATAAATAAAAAGTTTATAAATAAATTAATATTTCAAAATATATTTTTAAAGGACTTCCGCTAAACTCTGATGCATTTACAAAACATGTATCAACTGTTGGTCACACGCCCAGGCCCTAAGTCGGGGTGTGATAGGTTGGTATCAGAGCCATCGATCTTAGCAAATTAGGTATTCAGTTATACCTAGGCTTTGATCAAATGATAAATAAATATTTTATTTCAAAATTTTATAAGTTTTTATACTTGAGTTAAATTAACAAATAACAAAATTTAAATATATATATAAAAAGTTAGGGATAAGATATAACAAGTACGGATAGGAAATGAACATTTTTACATCTAAGCTATAATGTGGAAATAGTCGACTATGGTCCGACTATAAAAACATAGCAACTTTCGACAGAAAAGGAAGAAGAAAATACGAATTTCGCTTAAAAATTTACTATATAAATAGTAAAAAAAAAAGTGAAACCAAGCAAAAACAAAGGAAAAATGTTTGAAAAATGGAAAACAAAAATACTTGAAACATGATAAAGTAAAATAAATAAATTAGTAGATATAAAGAAATAAAGATCCTCATACATGATGAATGAGTGGACATGAATTATAAATATGAAATAAGAAGATGCATTCGTCCAATTGGTAGCAATAAACCATTTCATAGTAGAAAATCTTGCGTAGCACAAGATATGTTTTGATTTCATATATAACTAAATATAGCTAAGAATGATTGTAGAAAGAAGGAAAGAAACATTTCCAAAGAAGTAAGAGGAATGTTAAAAATATGAAGACCCGCATTTATGATGAATAAGTAAAAGGAATTATAAAGAATAAAACCAATTGGTTATCCAATAGGATTTTCTAAAACCAATTCGTAATAGAAAATCTTGTACAGTACAAGATAGATTTTGATTTCCTTAGGTATTAAATCTAGCTATGGATTTTGTAGTATGTCAAAAGAAGAATATATAAACTCTTCCAAAGAAGTTAAAAGTGAGAGAAACAAAGAAATTAATAACCAATTTAGAGACGAGGTTTGGGAGATGATTAATGAAGTTGTAGCTCCAATAATGAAGATGCTCAATGACCCTAGAAACTTAGAATCAAGAAAAAGGACTCAAAGCGAGCCTGATTCTTCAAAAGAAAGTTGTAACCAATTTAGTCAAGTAGACGAATTAAGGAATAAGAAGAAACTTAAACTTCAACCGGAAAATGTTTTTAAGAGTTACAAAGCCTATGAGCCTAAGAAATTCCTTGGAAATGAAAATGTCATAACCACATTGAGTTGGTTTAAAGAACAAGAGTCAATCTTGAGAAATATTGATTGCACAAGCGAACAAGCCATTTGGTGTTCTTCAAAAATAGATAAAGCTTTAGAATGGTGGAGTATGTTAATTCAAGTTAAAGGAAAGGAAGCAATGTACAATTTAAATTGGGAGGAATTTAAAGATCTGATTTTACAAAATTTTTGCCCAATCAACAAAATAAAACAAGATCAGATCCAGCCATGGGACCAGAAAGTCATTAATAACAATCTCAAGGAATACAACGCCAAATTCTTGGAATATTTTCAAGTAACTCCGCAATTAGATAAATTGGAAGTTGACAAAATGATGAAATACATATCTGGGCTACCAAAAGAGACAAGAAGGGTAGTAGAATTTCATGTACCACAAACAACCTCCGAAGCTATGATGGTAGCCAAATATGTAATAAAACCGGGGGAAAAAGAGAGTAATAAAATAAAAGAAGTGAAGAAAAGCAAGAAAGAAAAAGGACCGCCTAAATTCACAAGACCCATTTTTGAAAATTATGGAAAAAGGCATCTAGGAAAATGTAAGAAGCTAATCAGCATAGTCATGTGTTCCTTCTGTAAGAGAAAAAGGCATTTAGAGAATGACTGTAGAAGGAAAGCGGCTACGTGTTTCACATGTGGAGAAAAAGTACATTACAAGAACGAATGTACGGAAAATAAAGCAAGTAAGAGCAAAAATAAAGAGAATAACGTTGAAACACTCACGATGAATACATGAACAAAAGTTAAGACAATCAATAAAAGACAATAGTAGGTCAAAGAAATGTTAACTCTTATAAATAACTATTAGTCTAGTTAACTCTTGTAACCCGTTTACAAACTCGTTCTTTAAACGAGAGATTTTGTAATGATTAATGGGTATTTAAGTCTCTAATATATAAAGAAAATATGAGCATATAGATCATGTCTTTACACAAGAATGCTATTTTTTATTCAAGCTTAATAATAACATCCATCATAAATAGAAAAGTGAATGTAAAGAAAAGGATTGATTAAATTAGACTTAAAGAAGATAGAAACTAAGAAAGAATCGAAAGGATGATCGATGGAAAGATCAAAAGCATGATGAATAGATGAAGAATTCTGCAAAAGAAATTCGATAGATGGAATCCGAGAAATATCTAGTTAATATTAGTAGATATTTAGAATACTAAAGGTAAGGTAAATAACTAAACACAATTGGCCAATGTGTTTAGTAATTTACAATTACTTACGAAATTCTAAATTATAAACTTACTATATCATCCAAAGATATAGAACTACCAAAAGAGATATATTACACTCGGAAGTATTAATAAAAAGTCAAACAAGATGACTATAGAAGAAAAGCTATCTATTCCTTATCAAATCACAAAGATGTATGTACAAAGGGGATTGCATAATTACATAAAGAGTGAATGTAAAACAAGATGGTGTAGCATTAGAGTATCTACTTAGGATAGTAGATTCAAAGAATGCTGAAGAGAAAACCATCAAGTCTGAAGATTTTTATCACCTATAAATTAAAGAATGAGAAGACCTGAATAACTAAGAACGTTGGAGCTTTAGATGTTTAAAACCCTAAGTAGATGTAAACAAATCAAAATCAAGAAAACCTCAAGAGTAAGTAATCAACGAAAATCAAACTTCCGAAGGGAAAGGTTGTGGCACAATCGACTTGTTAGACAAGAAAGATGAAGAAATCCTTAGACTCGGAAACCGAAATTGGATACTGATAATGGAAAGATACGCAAGACGATAATGAACAAAGCTCATAAGTATAGGATGCACTTTGAAAGTGACAAAACATACCACATACCTTAAGATCAAATTAGTGATAGAAGAATATGAACAAAGCTATGACTTCGTACGTAATGAAATCCATTTACATGTTGAAACCGAGCACAAGAAACCTATGAACTACTTTAAACAACCCAAACTCCCCGTGTAGAAACTGGTAATGATAACCAAGAACTTTAGTACAAAGCTCTCCAAGACTACACGCCAACACGATGCAAGATGAATTATTGTTAATAGACTAAAAAAGTTTACCCATCTTTCTCCCAACCAACGATTCGTACTCAATGGATAGCTTAACATGAAATTATGTGAACAACATCATATCCCTATACGGTGTGCCACTATTCATAATCTCCAATCAAGACAGTTGAATTACATCTCACTTATGAGATACTTTCCAGCAAATGTTAGGAACTCGATTGAAATTTAGCATGACCTATCATCCCCAAAACATGGGCAAAGTGAAAAGAACAATCCAAACGTTCAAGGTTATGCTCTGCGCAAGTATGATAGATTTAAGTAGAAGTTGAATAATTATTCGTATAAAAAATTCAAGGCGCACCATACAAAACGATATATGAACATAAAAACCAAACATCCGTGTGTTGGTCTAAAGATAAGGGATAACAAAATGTCTAGAACCGAAATACTCCATGAAACGACAAATAAAGTATTGTAAACCCGTGAACAAGTCAAGGTGGCATGAGATTGGCAAAAGAATTATATGTCCATCATAAGCCATTAAAATATAATATGTGTGATAGGATGTTAAATAAAATTTTGCCTTAAAAAGACATCATATGCTTCGATAAGAAAAGAAAACTTAGTCCATGATTATTGGACCATTTAAAATATTTGAACAAATAAGTAATGTCGCACTGCCCAAGGAAAACGAAAGGGATATACAATGAAATCCACATATCTAATATGTGAAACTATCTAGCCGATAAATCTTCGTCAATGCCTTTAGATGGTGTTGAAGTAAATGAAAATCTAAAAATTTATAAAATAACCCATACAAATCAAAGATTTTGAATCCAAAGAAAGTAAAAAAAAAAAAACCTTTAAAGATTGTGAAAAGTAAAATGAGACTCACGAAGAGGCCCCGAGTATACGTGGAAACTCGAATCCGTAGTGAAAAAGAAATACCCCCCACTCATTCTAGAAAGAAGCAATCTCGAGGACGAGATTTATTTCAACGTGGGGAGGATGTAACATCACGAAAATATCGGGTCAAAAATATCAAAGTTCAAAAAGTCCAAGGATCAAAAATGAAAAAAAAAATTCTGAATTCGCGGCCGATCGCGACACGCGACGTACTTGGGCGCAACGCCATCGCGTATCGCGATGGAGATGTCTGACAACAAGATACGTGTCATGCCACGTGTCAACACGTGGCACACAAGCTGACACGTGTCACCACGTGGCATAAAGCCATGACGTTGTGACACGTGTCCTGCCAAGTGTCACAACGTGACATAAAGCTCGCCACGTGGCACCGCGTCCGCCACGTGGCAAACCTACCCGTGACTCACAATAGCTACGTCGTGATACGCGACGGCTATGTCTGGGCCCATCGCGTATCGCGACGGGTCTCTTGGCCAGCTTATAAATAGAGGACTCCAACCTCATTTTTCACACACTATTTTCACACACACTTTCTCTCTCTAACATCTCTCTAAAAATACCTCGATAAACGTGTACCGACCACCTCGTTTTCCGTGCCACACAACGTCATCTTACCTCGTAACCCGTACCAATAAACCAACGATACCCCGACATACCCGACATTCTGTTTCGAAGTACGTGCCGACCCGAGACGACCCGACGTTCTGCCTCGAAGTACGTGCCGACCCGAGACGACCCGACGTTCTGCCTCGAAATACGTGCCGACCCGAGACGACCCGACTTGAAGTGCGTGCCGATGAGATTTGAAGACCGGCGTGCCTCGATTTGCGTGCCAAGGAGGTGTTGATCATTATTCTCGATATACGTGCAAGCGTCGAAGTGCTGCCCGTGAGTTTAGAAAATAATAAGCCGAACAAGGTATGCATAATGCTCGAATAAAATATTAATAAAATAATAAAGGCTTAGACCCTAGTCAAGGGTATAGTCTATACCTCGAAAATATACAAAAGAGAATAAAGTAAATGAATTATATAAAGAGAAAGATATAAATATAACTATTATTATTTACATAAATTTTAAATAATAATAAAAGAAGAAAGAATAAATAAACAATAAAATAATCTTTATTAATAAATAAAGATAAAAGTATTAATTAAAGATAATTTAAATAACAATAAGAAAATGAATATATATATATATTGTTTATATTATTAATATAAACTAAATAATGTGTATATATATAAGTATACGTTGTTGGAAAACGTGGAATTTAGAAAAGAAAAACATGTCGGGCTATAGGTCCGAATATGAAAATAAGAGATATATGATTAGGACTATAGGTTCAAACATACTATAAAAAAAAGAAAAAGATGGAAGTAGAAAAGAGTTATAGTTTATGATATTATTTAAGTTATTATTCTTAAATAATAGGAAAAGAAAAAAGATACGTTTCTTAATGAAGAAGAAACGTAGAAAAAGACAACAAGTAAACTAGAGGTTTATCTTGAAAAAGAAAAGAAAAGTAAATAAGTTAAAAGAAAGAATTTTAACTTGAAAAAGAGAAGAAATGATATTTTAAACTAAAGGTTTAAAGTAAATAAAAAGATGTTTTGAACTAAAGGTTCATAATAAAATTAAAATCGAGGTAAAGATTTTACAAAAGAGACTTGAAGTCTTAAGCCGGATTGAATATCCGACTAACAAAAAGTTATACTCGTACTATAGGTGCGAGATAACAAAGAAGAGGGAAAGACCCTCGGACAGTGTATTGAAGCTGATACAAAAGATAAGGCTATACTCGTACTATAGATGCGAGGTAGTAACGGGAAAGACCCTCGGACAGTGTATTGAAGCTGATCCAAAAGAAAAGGCTATACTCGTACTATAGGTGCGAGATTGCAAGGGAAAGACCCTCGGACGGTGTTGAAGCCGATCCGAAAGCGAAAAAGTGAATACGCCCCCAAACTTTTAAACTTGTTTTCAAATGAGTCAAACATGATTATATGAAAATGATTTACAAGGGACTACGTGTTCCTAAAACCATTATAAATGAGAGTATAAACCTAGCCTCAGGCTGTGGTATACGTGTGTCTGGAAACTTACATATGTGGTACGTGATGGGCACATCACACCACCTTGATCGTAGGACACTTTCCCGCGGGAAGTACGATTATTGTGTATATTTACGGGTACTTAACTAAGTCCAACGCTGCGGTGTTTGCTGAGCTGACCTAGAGTAGAAACTTGAATTATAAATGTGTTGTTTTAACTTTGTTATTCCTAAGCCACGATGGGCTTAGGCAGGCGTAGTCTCGAGGGGTAATAAAGTAAAAGAAAATATTTTAACGTCAGCGTATTCACCAGCACATCGCTGACGTATTTTCTAACATTTCAGGTGATTAAAGTATCAAGAATCGGAGCCATTCATAGAGTGGATGTTCGCAAGGTAGAGGTGGCTCAAAGTTTCAAATAAATAAAAAATTGAAAGAAATATTTAAACGAGTTTTATAAAAATCTAAACAAAATTTATAAATCAACCATGTGGATATTATTATCCATGAAGTTTTCTAATAAATCAAAACATTTCATTAAGATGTACAAATTAACTCATGTTTAAATATATATATATATATATATATATATATATATATATATATATATATATATATATATAATATTTTATTATAAATAAAAAGTTTATAAATAAATTAATATTTCAAAAAATATTTTTAAAGGATTTCCGCTAAACTCTGATACATTTACAAAACAGGTAACAACTGTTGGTCACACGTCCGGTCCCTAAGTCGGGGTGTGACACCAGTTTCGGGTATAAAAAAAAGATTTGTGCTTCTCTAACAGAGCTAATAGGGCAGGTAAGACCTACTGAGCCAATACGACAAATGGTTGGTGCAAATTAACATTTAACTGTTTTAATGTGTTTATTCTACAATAGTTTTAAGCACGTAACTGTTTTTGTGTGTGTGATGGTTCTTGTTCTAGGGTATTATAAAAGCAATTTCCACTATATTTCTAGCTGCAGAGCGTAGATTCTGTTTTATACATATCCACGAGAATGTGAAGCTTCAATGGAGAAGCAAAAGGCTTCAACGATATCTTGTGGAATTGTGCTACATCAACAACTGTTCAAGAGTTTGAAGCCAAGTTGGAAGAGTTCATGAAGCATAATGTTGATGCATACAACTGTTTGCCAAAAATACCCCCATTACATTGGTCATTGGGCAAAGTCTCACTTCAGAGTGTAAGAGTGATTATAGGATCAACCTCAAAAATATGTTTATTGATTATGAAACTATATAGGAAAAGGATACAACAAATACTCCATAAATCATGGAGGTTAACAAAATTAACAGATACACAGTTAATTAAAAGATATGCTATAATATGATCTAATATCCCCCCTCAATCTACATGGTGGTGGACCAAGGCGGAGCATAGTGCGGAGCTGCTCAAAACGAGTACGAGGTAGACTCTTGGTGAAGATGTCAGCCACCTGAAGATTGGTTGGAACAAATTTCGTGTATAGGCGACCCGAGGCAACAAGTTCCCGTACAAAATGATAATCAAGATCAATGTGTTTGGCACTTTTGTGAGAAACGGGATTCTGAGTCATGAATAAAGCACTTTTAGTGTCGCACAGAAGTGTGGGCCTGTCCAGTGGCAGGGCATGCAATTCACGAAGCAAATGGGTAATCCATACAATCTCAGCAGCGGTATTTGCAATGGCCCGATACTCAGATTCACAACTTGATTTAGAAACAGTCGGTTGCTTTTTCGCACTCCAAGAAATAAGATTCCCCCCCCCAAAAAAAAATATAGAGTAACCTTATGTGGAACGACGAGTCTCAAGACAACGGGCCCAATCGGCATCAGAGTAACCAAGAAGAGTGTTCCGCAGAGGCCGAGTAAAGTGAAGACCAAATGAGACCGTTCCTTTGACATACCGTAAGATCCGCTTAACAGCTTGAAAATGAATAGTGGTGGGAGCATGAAGGAACTGACTAACCTGATTCACAGCATAAGACAAGTCAGGTCTGGTGATTGTTAAGTATTGCAAGGCACCCACAAGCGAACGGTATAAAGTTACATCCTCAAATAAAGGTCCATCAGAGGTGAAGGACTCATCAGGGGAGAGGGGAGTGGTGGCGGGTTTGGAGTCAAATAACTCAGCCCTGTGAAACACATCCTTAGCATACTTGGACTGGCTTAAAAACAAACCATCATCAGTGTAAGCAACTCTAGGCCAAGGAAGTAGTTGAGATTGCCAAGATCTTTTATAGAGAATTCAGCATTTAAACGAGAAACAAAGGCAGCTATAATATCCTAGTTATTTCCGGTGAGGATGAGAATGTCTACATAGACTAGCAGATACATAATCGAAGAGCCGCGCTTATAAACGAAAAGTGAAGTATCCGCTCGACTACACGAAAAACCATACGCAAGGAGAAAGGTACTCAACCTTTGAAACCAAGCATATGGAGCTTGTTTTAAGTCGTATAAAGCCTTTGATAACTTGTAAACATGATTCGGGAAATCCGGATTAACAAAGCCGGGTGGTTGCTCCATGAAAACCGTCTCAGTTAAGTGCCCGTTAAGAAAGGCATTCTTGACATCCAATTGGTGGAGATGCCATTTTCTTAACACGGCAAGAGACAACATAGTTCTAACAGTAGAGGCTTTAACGACCGGGTTGAAGGTGCAAGAATAATCGAGACCCGGAATTTGGGTGTAACCTTGAGCGACAAGGCGAGCGTTATAATGATCAATGGAGCCATCAGAACGATACTTTATGCGATAAACCCATTTGGAACCCACAACATTGGTCGTAGTCGGACGTGGTAAAAGAGTCCACGTATTGTTGTTGCGCAAAGCCTCAAATTCCTCATTCACTTCCGCCAACCATTTCGAATTTTTAATGGCCGATTTAACTCCCTTTGGCAATATTTCCTCATAAAGGGTAGCATGCAAAGTATGATGGTTTAGAGTGGCAAATTCAGCGAGGTGTTTAGTTTTTAAAATACCATTCTTTGCACGAGTACGCATTGGGTGAATATTAGAGGGTGCAGGGTCTGGTGAGACAGGGAATAAATTGGGTGAAGTCGTTGGGCCGTTGAGAGGGGCAGGTGGGCCGTTGGGAGAAGCTGGTGGATTGTTCAGAACTGGTGGGCTGTTGGGCGCAATTTGGTTTGGCTGGTGGGTATTAGGAAGTGGGCCGATGAGAATAATGGGCTTAGGAAGAGTGTGAATCAGTAAAGGTGGGCCAGGAGGTAGAGTGCATAAGGTGCAAGGAATAATGGGATTAGGTAATTTGGTTGGAGGAGTAGGTACTGGTGGAGTGGGGAATTGGGAAGTGGACGAGGTGCTCGGTGAGTGTAAGTCTTCAAGGAAGCTATGAAGTTCAGATATAGACTCGTTTAAGGGAGCCGATTGACCGGCAAAAGGGAAGATCGTTTCGTTAAAACGTGCCTGGCGGGTGATATAGATACGAGAGGTAACCGGGTCAAGGCAACGTTAACCCTTATATTGAGTGCTATACCCAATAAAGATACACGAGATGCTCCGTGGTGCCAATTTATGAGGAGAATAATCTCGCAAATACGGGAAAACTTGGCAACCGAAAGTGCGAAATTACCATAATGCGGTTCTTGCAAATAGAGCATTTGGAAATGAGACTTGTTCAAAATCGGTGTGGGTAATCGATTAATGATGTATGTAGCTGAGAAAAACGCCTCTACCCAATAAAAGGCATGAACATTAGCATTAAACAACATAGCAAGACCAGTTTCGACAATGTGCCGATGCTTTCTCTCCACACGACCATTCTGTTGAGGTGTGTACGGACAAGAAAGTCTATGAAACGTGCCATTTTCTTCAAGTATTTGTCGAACGGTGTGATTGACAAATTCAGATCCGCCATCCGATTGAAAAACTTTTATCTTTCTCGAACATTGTGTTTCAGCAAGTTTGATAAAGGTAGTGAGAACGGAATAAAAACCTGTCTTGGTATTTAACGGATAGAGCCAAGTAAACATCGAATAATCGTCAACAAACGCCACATAATAGCAAAAACCATCCTTAGAGGTAACTTGTGAAGGACCCCATAAATCACAATGGACATGTTCTAATGGACGCAATGACCGCTTGGAATTAGTGTCGAAAGGCAATCTGTGACACTTAGCTAACTCACAAGACTTGCAAATAACAGGCTTAGGCAATAAAGATGTAACATGCAAAACACCCAATTTATGTAATAATGAAATAATGTCAAACGAAACATGTCCAAGGCGATTGTGCCATAATTCAAAAGATGCTTTATTTAAAACATTATGCCTAGCAACAAGAGCTTGAGGTCCATCTTTAAGCACATAGAGTCCGTTCTCATAGTGTCCTTTAGCTAGAACCTACTTGGTTTTGCGATCCTGAATAGTAAAAAATGGTTGAGATAATAAAACATCCACGGGTAGATCCGTGGTCAATTTACTAATCGAGAGTAACTTCTTCGTTAAATGAGGAACAACCAATACGTCACGAAGAGGAAAATTATTACCAATAAATGAAGTACCCATGTGTGTAACGGGAAGTGAATCACCGTTACCAAAAGTGACACGCATATTACCTTTGGGAGGCCCGTGATGGTGAAGAGATGCAAGATCCGAAGTCATATGCGCCGTGGCTCCGGAGTCAGCCCTCCAATCTGGAAGATCATGGGTGACATGACATTGCGCGTGGAAAGCCTTAGCAATGTCATCAGCAGTCGAATGTTCTCGTTTAGTAAAGGTATAATCAGAACAAGCAGATGCATAATGACCATAATTCCTACATAATTGACAATGAGGGGATTGGTTATTCGACCCACGGCTGCTATTACCACCACGAGAGTTACCACGGTGAGAGCCACCACGACGAGATTCACCCTGGCTGCGGTTTTGATTAGAATATGATCGTGAGTGCTGAGCATTAAACGCAGCAACAGGGGCGGTAGCAGAGTGAAGCGATTGAAGAAAGAGCTCATGGCTTTCTACTTGAGACATAAGATCCCGAAAGGCAGGAGGTGGTTTGACAGCTTTGATGGCGGTAGAGAAACCTTCAAAAGACGGTCCAAGACCATGAAGAAACCAATGAACCTTTTTGGACTCATTAACTGGCTGTCCAATTGCAGCCAATTGGTCACATTACGGCTTAAATTTGCGACTATAATCGGTCACCGAAGAGGTCCTTTGAGAAGTTGGTGAAGCGAATCACGAAGAGAATGAGCTCGCTCAATCGAGGGGTTGCGTAGGCTATTTCAAGGGCTGCCCAAATCTGACGGGCTGTTGTGAGACCTATAATCTCGGTGGCGGCCTCTTGAGAGAGAGACGAATTGATGAGTATGATGGCCCTTTAATCACGTTCAACCCAGACCGGGAAGTCGGGATTAGGAACGACTTTGTCTTGAGCGGTAGTGGTGGGAGTTGGCTGAACAGAGGTGCCATCGACATGAGAGAGGAGCTGCTGGTAAGGAAAAAATGGGAGTAATAGTATGGCGGAATCTGAAGCAGAAGAAGAGGAAGCCATGGAATACAGCAGAAATGAGGATGACGGCAATTATGGTAAAGAAGGGTGGAGGTATATGGCTGATACCATGTAAGAGTGATTATAGAATCAACCTCAAAAATATGTTTATTGATTATGAAACTATATAGGCAAAGGATACAACAAACCCTCCATAAATCATGGAGGTTAACAAAATTAACAGATACACAATTAATTACAAGATATGCTATAATATTATCTAATACAGAGGTAACTTTCTTTCACAGCTGACAAATTATAGTTTAGTTTTTGCGTAAGCAAACTTATTAATCACCGACTTGGTTTGTGTTAAGGAGAGCGCAAACAAATATGTTATTAAACAGGTGTGAAGTTCTAAAGACAAGGACCACATAAGGAAGGGGCAAACCTATAATTAGTGATTTGGATTATGTAAAGGAATATCTGATGACGGGTCATTTAGCATGGTTTCTTTAGTTACGTGAAATAACACAAACCACGAATTCAGTTTGTGACGGGTCTAAAGTCGGTGGAAATTTACCAACACTGCTTAATCTAAATAATGCAACATGATGGGTATTTGTATTTTATTTTAATACATACAAGAGAAATTGACGGAGATTAATGTTGGGGGCTAAACGTACAGCTATCACAAATGTTTTGACCAAGCTTGTAATTTTCATTTCCGAGGCCAAACATGCAAATATTATCAAAATACAAGAGTCATTTACACAATATATTAGATTTTTCTTTTTCATCTTATTGTTAAGTAATTTACATAATTAGTCAACGTGGTTAGATAAAAAGTTAAGACTACGTTTTCAAACAATTGTGAACCTTTATAACTACAGTTACTGTTAGAACTTAGAACCTAAACATGTTTTTCAAGTTATAAAAGCGTAAACCACATAAAACAAATGTTTGAATTAGGTCCAAAGTTTCGTTGTGTAACTTCAAGCTTTGATAACAAGCTTAAAATGAATAGCCCCAGACTTGGCAGTTGGCCTCTCTTTCTACATGCTAAAGGATATTCAAATATGTACCAACTTAATCACTATAAACCAGAAAACATATCTTACATGCACTAAAACCAAAGCTCAGATTTTGCCACTATATGCTCTTAAATGCATCTAAAATTAATCAATTATAACTAGAAATAGCGAGTAAATTTTCGGTTTGAACCATCTTAGATCGCAGCTGCAGTCATCCATCTAAACTAAATAATAGCAAAATTCCAATGTCAAATAGAGCATCAGCGGACATTTCACAAAACAATGGACTAGTTACAATCGCGCCCAATAAGCAACAAAATCCCTTGTAAGGATTCTTAAAAAAAAACAAAGATACAGAACTCCAAAAGTTAAAAAAAAAAAAAAAAAAACTTGATATGTTAACTTAAACAACCGTTAGGATACTCTGTAAAACTACTAAAGCTGATGAACACAGATCATCAAATTCGGATAGGTGATAAAAAAAACAACAATCATGAACCAATTACCTCTTAGGTTTAAAGCTAAACCAAACAGGGTTCTTGTTCCCGCTTAGCTTCAACAATCGGATAACCCGTAATCATCTACATAATTTGACATATTTTATGTCCCTGATCATTGTTCTTACAAAAACGACCTACACAATTATCCCAATCTAGTATTTTTACACCAAGTAACTAGCAATTCAATTCAGTAACAGCATTACTCAAACAAACTTAAGACTTCCAATCGCAGTAGTCGATTCAAATACTTGTCCAAACTCCAAACACCCCTTAATTAACCCACCAAAAGAAAACCATAACAAGATTAACAGAGTAACCACACACCTGATTCATATAAAACGCCGGGAGACAATTAAAAAACAGGATCCCAACAGGGAACACCTTCCCCTGATCTGGGACCTTTTTTTTGTAAAAAAATCCCGAACAAATTGATCGGGGAACCGGAGATACCTATTTATCATCTTATAACAGATCAAACCAAAAAAACCAAAGCATCTAAACATGAAATAGATAATTATAAGATAACACAGCGTAACATGTAACAACAGTCCATGACATGATAATAATAAAGTTAAAACATCACACAATCACAATCATCATCCAATACACAAAACAAAAGCACCAGAACATAATATAAAAAAGCAGCAGCAGCAGCTCACTTCTTCAAGCTTCCACGAACACCCGGACGCGGCTTGGACTCCACAACAGGTGCAAGCACAGCGTGAAGGTTAGTAATCTTGGATTCATCGTACGGCAGCTTAGGGTGCTTGGACTCGTGGTGAATCTGCATGGTTTTGATGTCGGGTGCGGTGATCTTGCAGTGAGGGCATTCGAATTTGGCGTGGCCGCCTTTCAATTGGCCGGTCCGATCGGCCACTCCGGCCTTGCCGCCGCCTCTGTTGGTGGTGGCCGCGTCGACCTTCGCCTGGATTTCCTTTGCCGTGTGCTTCTTCGGCTTCGCTTTGCCGGTCATGGTTAAGAATAAGAAGATGCTATTATTATTATTAGGGTTAGGGTTAGGGTTTGGGGTTCGATTCAAGAGGAGGATGAGGAAAGGGGGAAAAAGAGGGTAATGAAAAGGGGAACAAGTAATGAATGCCGATTGGTTGTGTAATTTATGGACCTAAATATTCATAATAATAATAATAATAACAATAATAATAATATTAATAATAATTAGTATTAGTATTATAAAGTTTAAACCCATAAGAACAACCCGTTCCATAAACTTTTGTAATGTAAAGGAACCCGTTCCATAAAATTTTGTAATGTAAAGGAAATTTTATGTAAGAAAATTATATTTGTGGATATATTGTTGATACCAGATAAATTTTTAATATTCACTGAAAGTGGTTGTGAATGGAAAAGAAAATAAATATAATGACAAATTTTGTTGTTTTGTTGGTTCCATAAATAATTGGATGACATATTTAAAAGGTCGGTTTGACCGTTTTTGGAATGACCAATTTGGGTATTTGTAAAAGTGAGAGGCTAGTTAAGGAATGTGGTTGATCAACAGGGTCATTTTGGTTATTTTTACTTAAATGTATAAAGCTCAATTTTTGTTTATTCATAATCAATTTTAGTTATTGGGCCTAAACTGAATCTAAAACTAAAAAAATAACATTATGTTACGAAACATCCATATATTACCACGTTCACTAGTAAATGACCCCCGCGCTTCGCGGCGGGTTTATGTATGTAATGATTTGCTAAAATAAATAAACAAATTGAGTAACCACAAACGAATTTACATGAACATAATCAATTAGCAATAACACGACTTGCTTTACCAGTTGAACTAAATACAAAATATGTCAAATTTTGTTGCTAACCTGAAAGTTACATTTAAAAGTGTTTACTTTCTTCGGAATTAAAAAATGTTGCAAGGATGCTCCTTTTGTGATGTTAAGGCATGGTCTTATCTTGTCTGGTCTCAAAACACCGCGCTATCATCTATATAATCATGCAAAGGTACAACATTATGTTCACTTGTTCCTTGCATCTCATAGGCCGAGCTACTTAATCAATTGATGAGAATTTTATTGAAACTAAGCCTTTGATGGATCATCGTCGATGAAAACAAAAGAATGAACACCCTCTTTATTATTACTTTCATTAATATTCTCACACTCTTAACCTCCTTGTTTCTCTCTATGATGAATATCCGTCTCCTTTACGGTATCTTGTGTGTACATGTGTCTTTAAGTGTGGGTTCACTTTTAATACAAATAAAATAGTTAAACAAATGATAGATTTAAGACTTATACTCCGTATAAGTCTTATACGCCACAACTTATACGCCCTTAACATAGATTTCTAACATTTTAGCTCGTTTAGCAGTACAAGACCTAGCATTAGACATTTTTGCACTAACAAACTCCCCCTTGGTAGTGCTAGGTCCTTGCATCTTCAATCAATCCCAAAATGCTTCTTACGATAAGCTTTCCTGGCCTTTTCAAACGACGGATTCATTGATTTTTGTTGTGAAGTTGGACGAGGTACTCGACTTGGCATATATTGAAAACGATTCCATGAAGCCTGAGTAATCCTCTCCTGACGTTCAGCCTCAAACTCCGCCTCAATACGCTCTTGTTCAGCACTAACTTCTCTCCAATTAGTTTCCCAACACGTTCAGAATGTATCTTCTTATCAAAACATAATTCAAAGACCTTCTGGAACTGATTAGCTTGAGTTTTCACTTTGTCGTATGTACACTGTATCCTGCTCGAATGTATAACTTCTATGTATTTCTGAGAGAAATTTACCAACCACATAGGATCATACACACGTATCATATCATACTTCTTCTCTCTACAATCCAAATATATACTTGCTTCACCAGTTAATGCCAAGTACGCCCATCAAAGGAAATAAGGATGAAAATCCTGTTTCATTGGGTATAACGGTATAACACGTAGTGAATCTGGTCGTGCATATCTCAAAGTTCGTATCAACTCTCTTTCAGGATTCTTTCTACCCCTTGACATAAACACTCGAGGTACCTGAGGTGTCCACTTCTTGATCCTCTTTTTTGCTTCATTTACCATAAACTCCCAAATATCCTTCACAAGACCACTTTTCGGCTTGTATAGTAGGTCATAATGTGTACAAATTTCATACACATCAAACCATGGTAACGACTTAAGCTCCATCAAACTATTGAAGTATTAAACTCCAAATAGTCTACGTATAGCAATCTTTCGAATTTTACACAAATAAGCTATACTTATGCACTTCCCCAATGCCACGTCTTTTTGCGTTGTCTTGTAATATTTCACCGGATTCAAGTATACTTGTTTTGTTTCAACAGTGTGTTCAGAATACCAACCCTTCATCTCCTCCTTAGTGAATTTCTTCGGTTGCTTCAAAGGATCTGGTTCCATTTCAATTTCTTCATCGAATACCTCATTAAAGGCATCAAACTCCTCTAATTCTCCAACATATTTAACAGAATCCGGTCTCTCACCAAATACAACATCTTGATTCAACCAGTCTTCATTAATACTTTCCTAACCTATATCTCTCTCAAAATCAAAAGTTAGATCATCCACAGATACGTCTAACATCTTTTCTAGTTCAAATCAATCAATAGGTATCTCTCCTTCTTCCAACTCATCCACCATATTTGATATTCTGAATTTCGAAGGATCAAGATCTTCAAATTCCTCCAACGGTTTATTAGTGGAAGTATCTTTAGTTTCAAACTCCTGCTGTGGTTCGTCAGTTAGAACGTCACCACCATCAGAGTCAAACTTTTTATCAGATTTCCCAGACATAGCACCAGCACCACCTTGTGGATCATCATCATCATCATCCAGATCATTAAAATCATCAGCTGAGTTGCCAAAATCCAACTTTTCCTCATCTTCCTTTTCTTCTTCTTCTTCGTCTTTCTCTTCCTCAACAACCTTGGTTTCCTCAACATTTTGTTCAGCAAGTAAAACCACAGTTTGAGCAATATCTACCACGGGTTCATCCACCTGCATACCCATATCACTAGATCCCCCAGCCTGCACAGAGGCATATTCTTTAACTGCATCATCAACAATGATAGGATCTTCAACTTTAGACTTTCCTTTCTCAGTAGCTTTTTCATTATCATACTCAACACGAAACATTCCCTCAGCAACACCAATATCACCTCCATAAACTCGTTCAAATAATTTGTCACTCGCTTCAACACGATCAACTTTTGAGTTAAGTCTAATACCGAGCTTCTTTTCAATGATAACAAAATACTTCATGTGCTTGTACAAAAAATCATCCTATATCTTTATCTTTCTTTCACTTTCATCCAAACTCTTCTTGATTTCAAGATTTTCAGCTCTCAGTCTATCGTTTTCCTCAGCCAAGCTTGTAATCCGAACTCCTTTATTATCAACTTTGTCTTTCAACATATTGAATTCAACCCTTGACAGTCATCCAACAACAAGTAAGCATCAGAATAACTCCCAAAAGATTGTTGTGAAACATTAGGATCGACTTTAGGAGTTTCTTTGGGAAATGGTTCTTCAACCGCTGCTGTAGATCGAGGAATAAACTTTTGAGTAGTTGCAGTCTTCAAAAGTTTATCAATTGCATCATTCAAACTCATTTCAAATATAAGCGTCTTTTTTAGCTTCAACAATAACATCAGCCTTGGAAGTGACATAAGTCTTTTCAACATGTATCTCTTGATCTTTAGCTACCTCAACATTCAAATCCTCTAGTTCATCAACCAAACTCAAATCAATTTTGAACAAAAATCAGTATGAACAAAAATCAGTATAAGAGTTCATGAAGTTCAAAGTATGTATGTATGTATGTATGTATGTATGTATGTATGGATGTATGTATGTATGTATGTAAGTATGTATGTATGTATGTATGTATGTATGATATTTTTATACTAAGCCACAAGTGAAACCAAAACGAGCTAAAACACATGGCCACCCTTGCCCATGCACTCCCGTTTGCATTTAACAACCACTTTGCCCCAAGTATGTACTATGTCTAACACCACATACCAGAATGTAATAAGTTTAAATGACAATGTGCAACTAGATTAACATGTTCCGGCATACCCCTCTGGCCCTGTCAGTTGGGTTTGTCATACCGATAGTACTATCCACACGCCACCGGCACGAAGTTAATCACTTGTGTTTGTGGGGACTTTCAAGTGTTAGTACTTAGATAATTCACATCATCACAAGTTTTCAAGTGTGTACGTATATGTAAACACGCTTTCCACCCCAAAAGTTCGTAAAACATTTTAGAAAGTGGGGTCGTGAAACTCACCTTATCGTAGTACTGATTTGTTACACTTGTAATATGTATAATGCCTCGACTATAGCTCGTGTCTTATAATCGGTATAGTACGGTTAACAGTACTACAGTCTTTAAACTAAATCGGGCTGTATAACTAGTATGGATATAGCTGTTACGCCCAGAACATGCTAGTAGTCTTAGATTTTGACGTTGTACGTTATGAAATGTTTAAAACCAGATTTGGCTCAATTGCATCGTTTTTCATGCCTAGCCAAGTTGATCGTTTATGCGTTTCGAAAATAGGTAAGATTACACAAACTTAAGTAAAATACAGTTTGATAAAATGATTTGATTTATAAAAGAAGTTTAAAGTTTCGGTATCAGGATTGATCGCAGGGTTCGTTTCCGTTTTCATACGGGTTAGATTATACCAAACACGTACAATCCACCCGAATTGTTCGGAAATCTCGTAAAAAGTTAGTTTTTATCAAATTCATCCAAAACTATGATATTTGACCACTTTTGACGTTTTGAAATACCAGTCAGTTCGTTAAATATAAAACTGCCGGTTTCGTTAAACCATATATAATTTAAATCTTCAAATAAGCATAACTATTTATGTAATATATATAAATTATGAGACTTTTTGTAAATATAAATTAAATCTGTAGAATTTTATAAAATTATTTTCATAATTTTTATACTTAACTATTTATTTATAAAAATTCATTTTATGCGTTATAATTAACCGATAAATAACCCGTTTATATAAAACGACATCCGAAAATCCGATAATTTTTTTAAGTGGTCATAATACTATAGCATAACCCCTGTAAAATTCCCAGAACCTAATTATTTGGCCAAAATACCCTTTTGTGCATTTTTCGGCTGTTAAAACTCGATAAAAACGCAAATGCACAATATATACTTAGACATCTTCAAATGATCCCAAATATTTCCAGTGATCTTACCATATCATTTCTGAGTTCAAAATCAAATTTCACGATTTTTTAATAAGTGTAACTATTTTTCCCAAATAAACACTAATAAACGGTAATAAATTCGCCAAATATTCTCCGTTTATGAAAAGATTACCAAATTTGAACAGGGACTTATTTATATGATCCCTAATGTTCCTGAAAAGTTTCACAACCTTAAAACATGCACTTTACAATCGAAGCACAAACAGCCCCTTAACGAGTAAACCGGTAATACCTTGTCGGTTTTCGGGCGTTTCAAGTCGTTTTCTCACGGTTATGATGTTGTGACTAACTAAGAAGATCACCTATAGGCCATACATAACAAAACCAAGCATAAATCATCCATGACCAAACCTTGTTAATTAGGGTTTCGGTTAGGGTTTCAAACCGAACTTTTAAACCGTAAAAACGTTATATTTCTGCTTTGATCCGTGTTTTTGGTAAAAAGTCAATATGGTTCTGCTTTGTAAACATTTTTAAGATAAAAACATGATTTTAGGTGATTTTTAGGGTTTTTGGATGGTTAAACATGTTTATCATTAATCAAATCATGATTTTATGATTATAACATGGTAAAAACAAGTTTAAAACTCATATATATTAACCTAACCTTTGGAGTTTTTGCTGGAGAATTGAAGAACACATGTTCTTATGCTTTGTTTTGGGTTAATAAGTGAAAAGGATCAAGACAAGTAAATATTTCAATACAAAATATCTAAGGGTAGGTTTTCCCACATCTTGCGGCCGCCACAAGGGAGGGGCTTCTACGCCCCTCTTTTCTCATTTAATTCCAAGTTTTGGAATGCCCGAAGTTTGATCTCGGTTCCAAGTTTAGTTCGGGTTCGTTTTTTTCGTGAGAAAATTAATTCGGGTGTGAGAAATAGCGTGAAAACTGATTTGTTTCAACTCATTTTTGTAAAATAATAAAAACATATTAAATGGTTGTAAAAGCCCAAAATATTTTCACGGATTGCTTAAAACATGTCATATAAGTGTTTTATAAATCTTTTTCGGCATGACGGATCCTACAATGCTCGTTTTGATGTTAACAATTGCGTTAAAGTCATAACGTACTGTTAAACGAAACCTTTTTCATTTAAATGGTTTTAAATGTACAGGGGCCTAATTATCAATATGTTAGCCACTATAATATTTATATAACTCATATATGACCCCTCAATGTATATACGAGTCATAATCGGTATCGGTCGGTTACTCGTTTAATCGCTACGAATTAACCAATTTATCGTTTACTCGCTACGTAAGGAATAAGGTATACCTCGTTTTGTCACGAATGTCAAATTCTCCCCCCGTTTAGAAATTTCATCCCCGAAATTTGATGTGTCAACGGTTTTATTTTTAGGAAACAGGTGAGGGTATTTCTTTCGGAATTCATCCTTTCGTTCCCAAGTAAATTCGGGTCCTTGTTTTGAGTTCCACCGAACTTTTACCAATTAGATTTTGTTGTGTCGTAACTGATTAATTTTTCCGTCTACAATTTCCACTGGTTCCTCTACGAAGTTTAGATTTTCATTTACCTGAACATCTTTCAGTGGTACTATTGCCGTTTCATCAGTTAGACACTTTTTCAGATTCGACACATGAAACACATCGTGAATAGTGCTCAGTTCTAGGGGTAGTTTTAGTCGATAAGCTACAAGACCAATTTTAGCGACAATCTCGAAAGGTCCAATATATATCAAGGCTAATTTACCGGACTTTCCAAACCTTATAACACCTTTCCAGGGGGGACACTTTCAGAAACACCTTGTTGCCTATTTCGAAGGATAGCGGTTTTCTACGAACATCGGCATAGCTCTTTTGCCGGTCACAGGCGGCTTTCAGTTTTTGTTTAATCTTGTGAATCTTATCGGTTGTTTCTTGAATCAAATCGGATCTTGAAATTTGAGCATCACCCACTTCAGTTCAACAAAGCGGCGATCTACATTTTCTCCCGTGTAATGCTTCATAAGGAGCTGCTTGTACACTAGTGGGAGGTGTTGATCTCAGTTCCCTTTGAAATCCAGTACACAAGCACAAAGTAGATCTTCTAAGGTTTGTATTGTTCGTTCGGATTGACCATCTATTCGGGGTTGGTAAGCGGTACTCAGGCCTATTCGGGTTCCCAGAGCTTATTGAACTGCTAGCCAAAAATGCGAAGTAAAGTGACTGTCTAGGTCTGAGATAATCTAAAATGGTACTCCATGTTGGGATAAAATTTCGTCAATGTAAATTTGGGTGAGTTTCTCGGTAGTGTAGTTGTTACGGATCGGAATGAAGTGTGCGGATTTGCTTAATCGGTCTACAATTACCCAAATTGCATTATGTCCTTGGGAGGTTTTGGAATGGTGTGTCACGAAATCCATGGTGATTTGTTCCCATTTCCATTGTGGGATTTCGGGTTGTTGTAACATTCCTGAATGCTTTTGGTATTCAGCCTAACACGAGCACAAGTTACGCATTTACTTACATATGTGGCTATATCCTTTTTCATACCAGGCCACCAGTAAAACTCTTTAACGTCTTTATACATTTTATTAGTACCTGGATGAATTGAAGAGTCGGAATCCATACTCGATTTTTGAAGTAATATATTTCATCAATTTTCTTTTCAAAGTTCTTTTCATTCCCGTGAAATTCTTCCTTTTCTAATTGATCTTCTTTTGAGGCTTCGTCTTGAGCAACGCGAATTTGTTCGATAACGATATTCTGGACAATCATTCCAAGTGCCCGTACTTTTAGGGCTTTAATTCGTTCCTTCCGACTTAATGCATCAGCTACTATATTGGCCTTACCCGGATGGTATTTAATTTCACAGTCATAGTCATTTAACAGTTCTGCCCATCTTCTTTGCCTCATGATCAGCTCTTTCTGATCAAATATGTGTTGTAGGCTTTTGTGGTCCGTATAAATGGTACATTTGGTGCCGTACAAGTAGTGTCTCCAGATTTTCAATGCAAAAATAACAGCTCCCAATTCCAGATCATGAGTTTTATAGTTCTTCTCATGTACTTTTAATTGACGGGAGGCATATGCTATCACTTTCTTCATTTGCATCAGCACGCATCCTAAACCTTTATGAGATGCGTCACAATAGACTACCAAGTCATCCGTTCCATCTGGAAGACTTAATATTGGAGCTTCACATAACTTTTTTTTAACGTTTGGAAGGCCATTTCTTGTTCTTCTCCCTAGTCATACGTTTGAAAAGTTTTCAATAAATCGCCGGTAATACCCGGCTAATCCCAAAAATTGGCGAATTTCTTTCGGATTTAGGTACTTCCCAATTTTTAATAGCCTCAATTTTACTTGGGTCTACTTGGATTCCTTGTTGATTCACAATGTGTCCTAAAAATTGTACTTTTTGTAACCATAATTCACATTTGGACAATTTGGCGTATAACTTTTCTTGCCTCAATAATTCCAAGATTACCCACAGATGTTGTTCGTGTTCCTCCTTACTGTTCGAATATATCAAGATGTCGTCGATAAACACTATCACGAATTTGTCAAGGTAGGGTTTGAAAACTCGGTTCATGAGATCCATAAATACTGCAGGTACGTTGGTCAATCCAAACGGCATAACCAAAAATTCATAGTGACCGTACCGAGTTCTGAAGGTTGTTTTTAGGATATCTTCCTCTTGAATTCTATCCAGATCTGAGATCGATTTTCGAAAAGTACTTTGCTCCTTGAAGCTGATCAAACAAATCATCAATTCGAGGTAATGGGTACCTATTCTTGATAGTCACCTTATTTAATTCCTGGTAATCAATATACATTCGAAAACTTCCGTTTTTCTTTTTCACAAATAACACCGGTGCTCCCCATGGTGAATAACTCGGTCGTATAAAGCCCCTATCTAGTAACTCTTGCAATTGATTGGACAGTTCTTGCATTTCAGAAGGTGCAAGTCGGTAATGTGCTTTAGCAATGGGAGCTGCTCCTGGTATTTGGCCAATACGGAATTCGACTTGTCGGGTCGGTGGTAAACAGGAAACTCATCATGGAATACATCTGAATATTCGTGTACCACTGGGATGTCTTCTAATCATTTTTCATCGGGGTCCTTGATTGTTACACTCTCCATGTATAACGTACAACCTTGGCGTAAATACTTTAGTGCCTTAAGTTAGGATACTAGAGGCAATATAGTACCAGATTTCTCACCTTGAACGATCATTGCCTCATCATTCGCAAGAGGTATCCTAACAGTCTTATCTTTACAAATAATTTCAGCTTTATACTTAGACAGCCAATCCATACCGACTATAACATCGAACTTCCTAATTCCACTGGAAGTAAATCAATAAGAAACAGGTGGTCGTTTAGTATAAAAGAACAATTTTGGACTCTTCGGTTAACAAGTATAGACTTACCGTGAGCGAGTTCTATAGTGTATGGTTTTGTTAGCTCACTAACTAGCATATTTTCTATGGGTAATAAGTTAACAGATACGAAACTTCTATCGACGCTCGTATCAAACAAAACTGAAGCATACTGACCAGAAACTAAGAATGTACCTGTTACCACGTTCGGATCATGACGCACTTCACCCGATCCTATTACAAACGCGCGTCCCCTTGCTGCGTTGGAAGTTGATGCTTGTGCTTGGTTTTGTCTTCTCACTGCACCCTGATTCAGCTTGGGGTAGTATCTACGATAGTGTTCCGTACTACCACATTCGTAGCAGGTACGGAGGTTCATGGTAGGTGGGGTTTGTTGATTGAGTTGTGGTCGGGTTGGTTAAGGTCGAAGTGGTTGGTTTGCTTGTTGTGGTCGGTTTGCATTATTAGTGGTGGTTTTACAGTTGGGGGCGTAATATCCAGTCCTTTCACACTTGTGACATATTACCGATTTACAGTCACCCACATGATGAAGATTACATTTCCCACACTTCAGTAACGTCCCTTTAAATGTTTCTTATTTCACATTCGAATTGGTCATGGCATAGTTTCGGGTAATCGGACGGGCTCGTTTATTTTGAGGGTTCCCTTGTGTCCTAGTCCCATAATCAGGTCGTTTTAAACTCGGTGTTTCTCCCGGCATCCTTATCACTCCACTCCTTATAAGGTCAAAAGTAACTACACCAGCTTGATATACAACACTTTCCAATGTCGGGTGAGCTACTGAGTTAACTATACTCCTTACAGCAGGGGTTAATCTCCAAATATAGCATTCGATACGTTTAGCCTCCGGAGTAACTAACCACGGTACTAAGCGAGAAAGTTCGTTAAAACGGTTAATATATCCCACGTGATCTGCACCCTTCATTTCCAAGTTCCACAACTCATGTTCTAACCTTTGAATTTCACTTTTTGGGCAAAAATGTTCTAGTAAAAAGGTTTTGAGTTCGGCCCTTGACATACGATTTAAGCATCTTGTCCTCTTATTTGAATCACTGTATTCCACCACATCAAAGCATGATCCAGAAACATACGGGTCATGAATCTGACTATACGGTTTGGTGGAGATTAACTAATGGTAATCACAGACTCGGTATTTTCAATCCATTTGACCAATCCCTTAGGTCCCTCAATACCTTTGAATTCAGTTGGGTTACACGATTTGAATTGTTTAAACGAATATTCTCGACGTGGGGGTTCTTGGTTATTACAATTGTTACCGTTATTTGGTTGAGCATTAACGTTTGTAGTTGTGTTGGTAGTCGGGATTAGAGTTGAATTCGTGACATTACTGGTGTTCAAAACGGGTTTAGGGTTCCCATCAACATTAACAGTCAGACGAGTATTGTTATTGTTTGTAATGTTTTCAGTAGTCAGCGGGGTAGTAACGCCCGGGGCTACATTGGTATCCGGCGGAGGTATATTAGCAGTGGCCGTAGTGGTGCTCGAGGGTTCATTAACAGTATTGTTGGCACATATGCCTGCAGTGACTTGTGCTACAATTGTCGGTATCACTGCTTGTAGTTCCGCGTCAGATAAAGAGTTATCTTTCTTCGGGGCCATTCTATAACAATAACCAAGTATATATTAATAAATATTGTTTCACTTATAAAAAGCACAGTATCACGATATTACAAATCACAAACATACAACTATGCCAAAGAACATGTTTGTATTACCCATAATCATTATTGTACATATGCATCTCAAAGTTTAGCGCATAGGCTTAACCTGGTATAGGCCAGCGCTTGTATATGCTATGAAAATTTGTCATTAAGTGACATATAGACTTAAGTCGATAAGGGCCAGTGCTTGTAATGATGCTAAACCGTAACAGTTCTCAAGTCAGCCTAACATGCCGCTACAAAATGCTGCATGGGATGCCAAAATACTATATATACAACCAACTACTCTACTAGTGTTCTACTTATTCGTGAGTTCGTGGTATAACAACCACATAGCAGTAGTTATACCACACAGAAGCAGCCACCAGGGCTTTAATAACCGCCATACAAAAATCCAACAGTGTCATCGCCCGATCCTGACGCCAACGATTGTGAGCACTTAACCTCTGTTCGTCCCTCACTTCCCGCTGCATGTACCACATGTGACCTTGCATGTCTTGTCTGTGCTGGTTAAGGGTATTTATCTAGTGTGATTGTTCTTAGATATGATCAGTCACTAAACCCAACCACGCAGAATCAGATAGAAGAGGTGGCTTCGGTATCGGTGCGGGTAAACCCCAGGTGGGAACAGGTATGTCAGTGACCTGGACACGTGATGTGTCTCCTCTATGGTATGCAGACCGTGGTGGGGGAGAGGTGTGTTCAGGTGGGCGCACGCTCATGCGGGCTATCTGACGGCTCCTAATGGTAGGTGGGGGTACTGGTGTATGAAGCACAGGTGGAGTATGGGATCTGGGTGCTCTAATCGGTGAGTGATAAGCACTAGTAGCTCCAGTCTCTAGCCTAGGTGATTCCCTAGGAGGGTAACTGTCGTATCGGTAGCCCGATAAATCATGCTAGTCAATCGGCACCTCGCGTGGTACTACGGTGTCTCCAAAGCTCTCACCTATTTCTTCCTCCTCTGACTCCTCTTCAGGTTCCTCTTCTGAATCCTCTTCATCCTCATACAGTACTGGTACTTCGTCAGACAGGAGATCTGTAGCTCTCGACATGTCTCTACACAAGGGTTAGTAATAAGAATAATATATTTCAATTATGTTAATCATAATATTATACATGTAGGTATTTATACACATAAGCACGTATAATCGTTTACATACATATATATTTATTTAATATTATATTTTATACACATATGTTGCTGATTTTACCTATTAGATTGTTCAATGACTTCTTCTCAAATTCCCACGTACAAGCAAGTCTGTTATTACGTTCCGGACCATAATAACCCATTTGCCCATTTGATTTAATCCCGACAAGCATCGGTATATATTATTTAGTATTATTTTATTCCGAGAGCTAATCGAGCCTATGGTTATATTAGGGTATCCTAAGGGACATCCTAATTCTTTATAACCAATGGCTTTGATACCAACTTCTGTCACACCCCAACTAGGTAGTTGCGGAAGCGTAATATAGGAATGTAACAGATAACTCTGGTATCAACCACATTGTTTATAAAGAAATTCAACAAACTACTTTACATCATATTACATTAGTTGGTACTAAGTTTACAAACTAAGTGAAAATCACATAACCAGTTCTTGTGGATGCTTATTCTTTAATATATAGTTGTACTATCTACATCGATTCAACTTTACTTTTAACACCGAGCACATAAGCAATTCATTCCAACTTTGGCTCACCTGAAAAGCATGTTAAAATGGGTCAACTACGACTAGTTGGTGAGTTTCAAGTTTAACGAGTATGAACAAAAATCAGTATACGAGTTCATGAAGTTCACAGTATGTATGTATGTATGTGTATGATGTTTTTATACTAAGCCACAAGTGAAACCAAAATAAGCTAAAACACATGGCCACCCCTGCCCATGCACTCGCGGTGGCATTTAACAGCCACTTTGCCCCAAGTATGTACTATGTCTAACACCACATAGAAGAATGTAATAAGTTTAAATGACAATGTGCAACTGGATTAACATGTTCCATCATACCCCTCCGACCCTGTCAGTTGGGTTTGTCAAACCGATAGTACTATCCACACGCCACCGGCACGAAGTTAATCACTTGTGTTTGGGGGGGGGGGGCTTTCAAGTGTTAGTATTTAGATAATTCACATCATCACAAGTTTTCAAGTATATACATATATGTAAACACGCTTTCCACCCCAAAAGTTCATAAAACAGTTTATAAAGTGGGGTCGTGAAACTCACCTTATCGTAGTACTGATTGGTTACACTTGTACTATGTATAATGCCTCGACTATAGCTCGTGTCCTATAATCAGTATAGTACGATTAACACTAGCACAATCTTTAAACTAAATCGGGCTGTATAACTAGTCTGGATATAGTTGTTACGCCCCGAACATGCTAGCAGTCTTAGATTGTGACGTTGTACGTTATGAAATGTTTAAAACCAGATTTGGCTATGTTGCATCGTTTTTCGTGCCTAGCCAAGTTGATCGTTTATGCGTTTCGGAAATAGGTAAGATTACTAAACTTAAGTAAACATATTTATTGATAAAATGATTTGATTTTTAAAAGAAATTTAATGTTTCGGTATCTGGATTGATCGCAGGGTTCATTTCCGTTATCATACGGGTTTGATTATATAGAACGCGTACAGTCCACCCGTATTGTCCGGAAATCTCGTAAAAAGTTCGTTTTTTTTCAAATTCATCCAAAACTATGATATTTGACCACTTTTTACGTCTTGACATACCAGTCAGTTCGTTAAACATAAAACTGCCGGTTTCGTTAAAACATATATAATTTAAATCTTCAAATAATCATAACTATTTATTTGATTATATATAAATAATGATAATTTTTGTAAAAATAAATTAAAATCTGTAGAACTTTGTCAAATTATTTTTAGATTTTTTATACTTAACTATTTATTTATAAAAATTCATTTTATGCGTTATAATTAACCGATAAATAATCCGTTTATATCAGACGACATCTGAAAAATCCGATAAATTTTATAGGTGGTCATAATACTATAACATAACCCTTGTAAAATTTCCAGAACCTAATTATTTGGCCAAAGTACCCTTTTGTGCATTTTTCGACTGTTAAAACTCGATAAAAACGCAAATGCACAACCTATAATTAGACATCTCCAAATGATCCCAAATCTTTATAGTGATCTTACCATAACATATCTGAGTTCGAAATCAAATTTCATGATTTGTCAAGAAGATTAACTATTTTTCCCAAATAAACGCTAATAAATGGTAACAAATTCGCCAAATATTCTCCGTTTATCGAAAAATTACCAAATTTGAACAGGGACTCATTTATATAATCCCTAATGTTCCTGAAAAGTTTCACAACCTAAAAACAGGTCACAATCGAAGCACAAACAACTCCTTAACGAGTAAACCGACAATACCTTGTCGGTTTTCGGGTGTTTCAAGTCGTTTTCTCACGGTTCTGATATTGTGACTAACTAAGAAGATCACCTACTGGCCATACACAACAAAACCAAGAATAAATCATCCATGAACAAGCCTTGTTTATTAGGGTTTCGGTTAGGTTTCAAACCGAACTTTTAAATCGTAAAAACATTATATCCGTGTTCTAATCCGTGTTTTTGGTCAAAAATCTATATGGTTCTGCTTTGTAAACACGTTTATGATCAAAACATGATTTTAGGTGATTTTAGGGTTTTTTTTTTGAATGGTTAAACATGTTTATCATTAATTAAATCATGATTTTATGATTATAACATGGTAAAAACAAGGTTAAAACTCATATATATTTACCTAACCTTTGGAGTTTTGCTGGAGAATTGAAGAACACAGGTTCTTATGCTTTGTTTTGGGTTAATAAGTGAAAAGGATCAAGACAAGTAAATATTTCAATACAAAATATCTGAGGGTGGGTTTTCCCACATCTTGCGGCCGCTAAAAGGGAGGGGCTTCTACGCCCCTCTTTTCTCATTTAATTCCAAGTTTTGGCATGCCCGAAGTTCGATATCGGTTCCAATTTTAGTTCGGGTTTGTTTGTTTTGTGAGAAAATTAATAAAAACATATATGGGTCATAATCAGTATCGGTCGTTTTTTTCGACTCATTTTTGTAAAATAATAAAAACATATTAAATGGTTGTAAAAGCCCAAAATATTTTCATGGATTTTTTACAACATGTCATATAAGTGTTTTATAAATCTTTTTCGGCTTGACGGATGCTACAATGCTCGTTTTGATGTTAACAATTGCGTTAAAGTCATAACGTACTGTTAAACGAAACTTTTTTCATTTAAATGGTTTTAAACGTATTGGGGCCTAATTATCAATATGCTAGCCACTATAATATTTATATAACTTATATATGACCCCTCAGTGTATATATGGGTCATAATCAGTATCGGTCGGTTACTCGTTTAATCACTACGAATTAACCGATTTATCGTTACTCACTATGTAAGGAATAAGGTATACCTCGTTTTGTCACGAATGTCACACATCTGTGATGCGATTAAGGTTCAATTAAGCACACAATATCAGATAGTGGTCTGATTCTAATCTTGATTCAGGCTTAATTTGATTTTTACCATATCACCCTAACTTGACTTAAACCTTAGAACCAGCAGATCAAAACATTTTTAAAATTTTTATTTTTAGCAAACTTATCAATAATTTTCCACAATAAGGCGTGCCCCTGTTATTAAGCAACACCCTATGTTTTCTACACCATGGATGAGTATTTACGATTTCATCTGTCGGCTTGCAGACATTGTGTCCCTTGTGGTCTGTTTCTTAATGGTAATAAGACGCGAGCAAGGGGACAATGTATGACTAACATCGTGTTTTAATCAAGTCAGTAGCGTAGGTTGTACAAAGTACGAAGTGATCAAGTTTAATGACTTTTCAGGGTTCGCTCTTTGAGCACATTTTTAAATATTCATCTAAATGAATTCCCAGATGATAAACCGCATAAAGACCTAAGGGTTCCAGAAACCTAAAGCATCCCATCAATACAAGATTTAAGGTTATAAAACCATACACCGTTGAAGTGTAGATTATATACTATATGCTTAAAACACTTTTAATAACACTTTATTTTTGTGATCTACTGAAACATAAGGCTTGAGTATGGCACACTGTTACATTTCTGCCTTCATCACTAAGACGTTGTGCTAGAATTCTTACCCATCTTTCAATTTGGCTAGTTAGGTTTATATAACTTATTCTCTTGTTTGTTTAAAAGCCTACCAATGCACCGAACATAACAATAGACTTTTATACTTTGTTTTACCGGTACTTGGAACAAGACGATCATTTTCCTTTTATGTTTCAAAACTAATTTTGAGGAGCATTTTCTATTTTTTTGTATTTTTCTCACGTATAAATGTTTTTGAATTTTAAGATTTTTTTACATGTTTTTGTATTTTCCCAAACCATTTCTCCCCCTAAAATAAAAAACTATTTATAAAAAGTTCAAAGAAACGTGACCTTGATGAACGGTTATTCAAGGTCGGAATCCATAACCTCGGGATCACTCTCTTTCCCACCTCCCAAATTCTTAATACCATTAAGCCCCAACAAATACGAAAATCTGTTTTAATCGAAAGCTTTAGTAAAAAGATTGGCATTTTGTTCATCATTGTGAATTTGTCTACGGTTATCAACTTCCTTTCTTAGCAATTACGAATGAAGTGATATCGTATATCTATATGTTTAGTTTTAGACTGACTAACCGGGTTTTTAGTAATGGAAGTAGCATCAGTGTTATCAACAAAAATGTCAGTAGTAAGAAATTTCAAACCGTAATCGCGCATCTACTGTTGTATCCATAAAACTTGAGAAGGATGCAGCCACGTACTCAGCTTCACAAGTAGATAGCGATACAGTCGTCTGCTTCTTACACTACCATGTCACCTACCTGCTACCAAAAAGTTGATAACCGGTGGTGGTAGACTTTTCATTAAACTTGCAGCTTCCATACTCCGAATTAGAATAGGCTCTCAGCTCAAAAACATCGCCTCTTGGATACCAAAGACCGACCCCTGGAGATCCCTTTAGATACCGAAGTATCCGCTTCACTAACTTCAAATGAGAGACTTTTGGATTTGATTGATATCGGGCGCACAAACAGGTAGGATACATGATGTCTGGCCTTGATGCAGTGATATACATGAGGGAACCAATCATAGAATGGTAAAGTGTCTCGTCAACCTTCTCCCCGGTGAGATCAGGACCAATTCCATGATTAAGAGGAACAGGAGTGCTGATCGGCGTTGAGTCATCCATATTGACCTTCTCTTGGATATCATTGACATACTTCGTCAAATGATTAATGATACCATTAGAATGCTGTTCGACTTGTGAACCCAAGAAAAAAAATTCAATTCTTCCATTGCGCTCATCTCAAAATTCGATTTCATCACTTCCTCAAATTCCTTGCACAGAACATCGTTTTTCGACCCAAAGATGATATCGTCAACGAAGACCTGGACTATCAGTAAATGACCATCTACTTCCTTCGTGAAGAGTGTACAATCGACGGTGCCATGAACAAAGCTATTGTCTAATATATGTTGAGACAATGTTTCATACCAAGCTCCCGTGGCTTAATATAATCCGTAAAGAGCTTTTTCGAGCAAGTACACTTTATCTTTGTGGATCGGATTGACAAACCCCGGTGGTTTTCTCACATAGACTTCTTCACCCAACTTGCCATTAAGGAAAGGAGACTTCACATCTAGCTGATAAACCTTGAATCCTTTCCAAGATGTAAAAGCCAAGAAAATTTTGATTGCTTCAGTCTAGCCACGAGAGCATAGACTACATTGCAGTCGATTCCTTCCTTTTGATTAAATCCAAGAACCACCAATTGAGCTTTGTTTCTGACAATGATTCCATTTTCATCCCTTTTACACTTGAAAACCCACTTGGTATTTATACACCTTTTGTTATCATGTAGATCAACAAGTTTCCACACACCAAGTTTTTCAAACTGTAATAGCTCCTCCTACATCGCATTTACCCAAATTTATTCTGTCAATGCTTGCTTATTGGTCTTCAGTTTGATATGCGATATAAAACATTTAAACGAGAACCGATTTTGAAGATGAGTGACTTGTGTATAGTAAAATTGAAGGCTCTGGTCGATTCGACTTCGAGTTTGTACTCCAGTATTAAGATCACCAATAATATTCTCTTCCGGATGATATGATAATGTTCGAGGAGTAACTTCAACAGGAACCACCACGTTAGTTGGAAGATTATTGACATTCTCTTCTCCAACCACTTCATCAGAATTAGGTGTTGGTTGAACTAAAGATTCAATCACATCATCATGATTATCACCATCATTGTCAAAGGTTGGTGTAGCTGGCGTATCGTCAACAGTTTCATCAACATTTGGTGTCGGATCATCATTGAAGATTGGAACATCTTGTGCTGTATTTTCTTCATTAATTTCTTCACCCAAATGTTGTTGAAATAACAGTGTGGCTACTTCATCAGTGATTTCCTCTTCAGGAAATATGAAACAACTCCACAGGCCGTTATAATCAACATCCATGAATCGCCCTTTCGTTGAATAGGAGTAGCATAATATTGACAATCAACATGTTTCACTTGCACAATCCGGTTAACGCTAGGTAAGAATACTCATCGTAATGGACTAGCATAACCAACAAAGAATCCCTCCACAGACTTAGCACCAAATTTACCATTAGGATCAAGAACAGTACATTGTGATCCAAACGGCTCAAGCCACATCAAGTTCGGTTTTCGTCGATTAAGTAGCCCGATAAAAAGTTTTGCCAAACTTCTGTACCGTTAGAATGCGGTTGAGAGTATAACAAGTTGAGGCAACTGCTTCTGACCAAAAGCTAACAGGTAGTTTAGAATCAGCCAACATAGCGCTAACCGTCTCAATCAAAGTCTTATTCTTTCGTTTAGCAACTCCATATGGTTGTGGTGTATAAGGAGCACTGAATTCATGCAGAATTCCACGTTCAGCATAGTATTGAAGCATTCAGTTGTTCCTGATTTATGTACCATTATCATTTCTGATTCTTTTGATTGGCAGGTTATATAACATCTCGAGTTTCTTGAATAGGTCATTAAGTTGTCGAAAGTCTCATCTTTCGATTCAAGAAAATCACCCACGAGAAGTGTGAGTAATCATCAGTGACCACCAAGCAATACAGCTTGCCAATGATACTTTTGACATTCACGGGACCAATCAAATCCATGTGTAACCTCTCGAAAGGTAAGTTGTTTGAATTAAAAGACTTCATTGGGTGAGACTTCTTCTTTTGGTTTCCCCTCTTACAACTCAAAAATCGGTACCCAAATGAAACCCTTTGACATTTACTCCTTCAACAAGTTGGTTGTGAACTAGATAGTTCATATTACGAATGTTGATGTGACCCTTCCGTCGATGCCATAACACCGGTTCCTTTTTTGATGCCTTGGTGACAAAGCATTGAACAGTGTCTTGTGTTTTTGATGCCACACCCATATTAAGAACATAAAGATCGTTCTCCTGTGGTGCTTCATTAGTACCCATTCATCTGGCATCTTGAATCCTGGCTTCAGAATCAAACATTCTTGACTGGTAAAGTGAGTTGAAAAGCCTTTGTCATAGATTTGTGAAATACTCAGCAAATTATTCTCCAACTCAGTAATGTAGTTCACCATATCAAACATCACCTTCCCATTTGACAAAGTACCCTCACCAACTATTTGATTACCTTGATTTCCCGCAAACCTCACATATCCTCGAATAGATTTGACATTCTTCAGTAATTGGTGAGTTCCAGTCATGTGTCGAGAGGCTCCGCAATCCATATTCCAGTCATTGGATCTTGGAAGCCCCTACAAAAGCTATGCGGTTAGCGAAACAAGGAAACCCAAGTCGTCTTGGTCTTGGGTTCTTTTATTTAATCATAAAAACATCAATCTTCAAAGTTATCATGCTCACAATCAGTCAACGATTCAACTAATGGGCATGACTTAAACGAACTAGATTTAGAAGACTCAACATGTTTCTTAATGGTTGAATTAAGAGGTTTATCTTTTGTTTTACCTTTTACCACCCAGTTCTGCCCAGCAAAACTTGTTTTCTTATAAAGACTATCACTAGTTTTCTTGATCTTTGAAGACTCACTGACCTCAACATTGTTTTTGAAAAGTTCCTTTACCACAACCCGTTTTAAATTTTTTATATTGTTTTTGAAAAGTTCCTTCACCACAACCCGTTTTAATTTTTTTATGGGTGGAGATGTAGATCTTATAAATAAAACATTCATATGTGGTTTCTTGTTTACCGCAAGCTTTTTCTCTCGGGAACGAGAGATTCGTTTTGGACATGAGTAGAACAAATGTCCTTCCTCATTACAATAAAAACATTTCCTCATATTAACAAACTTGTTAACATGAGAAACTTGATTCTCTTCCCAGTCTCTCTCAGCCTTAAGTCTATAAAATTCATCATTAGATTGTTTTCTATAGATGGCCTCTTTCTCTTCCTCAGACGTCTCATCTTTAACAAAAAAAAATCTTTTGAAAACCACTTTTCGGTTTTAAAGAATCTTTGTTAAATCTAGTGGATTTAACCTCTTTGAACCCACTACTATGTCTTTTGTGATAAAAAAAATAGTTTTAGCAAATTTAAATTTTTTATTACCAGTTTGATTACCAGTTTTATCACTTGATTGAGTTTCTTTTTTTGCTTCAGACAACACATGTTTTGCAGCTTGCTTACCCACCTCGCTCTCACATTCAGAGCTATTAAAGGACTTAATAGGTTGCCCTTCACACGAAAGAGATGATGAAATATCATTATGTGGTGCAACAGTCACCACAATCATTGTCTTGAAGAACCCATCTAGTTTTTTTGGAGCATAAGAACTCCAAATAGGAGGCGGTGTAGAATGATATTCCGGGTCATCCTTTTTGCCCCTTGAAATATCAACAGAAGGTTTTTTGGACAAAGTGATCAAGGACGTATGATGAGGTGGATTAACTTTTCAGTTTAGTGTCAACTCTTTCAGTTTAAATTTTAATCAGCCGAAGTTCCTTTTTAAGTTCCGCTTTCTCATCAATATGCCTATTAATGGCAATCTATTTATCCTTAACCGTGTGTTTAAGCAAAGAAATTATTTTCTCATCTTGTAGGATTTTCACCAACAAGTTTTTCTCACACTTTTGAAGCTTGTAATAAGCTTCGTTAATACTCTTATAATCATGAAACATATTATTGTAGTCGGTTTTTAATGAGTTAATCACAAAATATTTTTCATCACACAACTCACAAAAATGTTTAACCTCTTGAGTAGATGTAAGTCTCGTGAACAGATATTTCAATATGATATCAACTGTCTCGATGTTATTGCGGAATATAAAACGAGATGATTCAAGACAATTAACCAAGAACACAAATCACACCAAAGAAAGCTTCAAAACATACGTATATATTACGTCAAATGCTTAAGCAAAACCTTACACACAACTCGTCCAACTCGTCACTATTGAACGTCTAACATAAACCCTATACAATACCTCTATATATATAAGGGAACACACACCCTAGCCTAACATAAAGCCCAAGCCCACCGAGATCACAAGTTGATCTTGGTTTACATATGTACACACAAACACGAAATACATTAAGCAACGACTAAGTACAAACCAACTAAATGTAGACCCAAAAAATTCCCCCTTGGTTTGTAGCTTCGTCTTTTAATCGTGTTCCAAGATGTTCACATCTGCATCCTTATCCACCAGCCCAAAATCCTGTTCTAATAATCGATGTCACCATCCTTGTATATTCTTTGGCAGCAGCTTCTAAAATGGGTTCAGCAACAATCTGAAAATTGCTTAGCGTCTTGATATCTCTCTCACCAAGCTTTAGCAAGTCCTTTGGATCAATAAACCGATACTGACCCTTTCGTAGACGTATAACAACAGTAGCAGTTTCACTGTCATACGCCCAGAACTGCATATCATCAAGTGAACCATCTAGAATAGCACTTGGCACAGGAATGTGAGTTGCCTTATTTGTTGTGGGCCACGTAATTTTCACCATTGTTTTTCCCGTCTGCGGATATTGAACTCCTTTAGCTTACTTCAAAAATGACTCATCAGTAGTCATATTTTGGAATCCTTGATCGATTTTCCTGTTCAAAATGTTCCAGAAATTCGTGACTTACTTGTCATGACTCGGATTGTGATACGGAGCGTTGATGAGGTCACTAAGATCTAATTTTGTCCAGGATCCAAAATCCTTCATTTTCTTGTAGTACTCGGTAGTCCCGGACCTTCGTTTCACCCACCACATATTCTTGTCAGCATCGAATCCCCAAGACATAACTCCAGAACGATCAGCATATTTATCTGAAAAGCCCTTTTTAAAAGTAATAATAAACTTATCTGGATGATCGGAAGACTCAACATTCTGATTAGAATTCTTCATAACAAGAATCTTCTTTTGAAGTCGATCAGACTGTTTAGCAGATTTAGGTGGAATGGAGAGATAGTGATCTAGTGACTCAAATGCGTTAGCGTGTGCAGAGGTTTGTGCACTGGAGCTCCTGCTTTGATCAACGGTGGTTGTTTTCACAACAGGGTCTTCACTGCTTTTGAATTCGTCCCCAAACTTCTGAATGAGTTTTTGTTGAAGTTCTAAGTACATAGCAGTCAAACCACCCATGTTGGACTGAAGCTCCTTAATCTTAGAATCTTTGCCAGAGTTTCCAGCTTTGAGTTCTTGAATACACACATCCTTTACAACTGAATCTTGTTTGAGTTCAAAGACTCGACGTTGTAAAGCCTGCACATCCATAGGAGCATCTTCAAGTACAATCCCCTTTCCTTTTTTCTGCAAAAAAGTTGTCGTGCATAGAAAGAATATGAGCAATCTTCTCTGAAGCACTAGAGCTTGACTGACAAGGCGGGTTAGATGATGCCGATGGCTCATCAAAGACAGGAATATCAATTTCAAAATCAAATTCCTGAGCAATATCGTCAAAAATCTTTTTCTGAGATTGACGCTCAACTGCAGATGAACTTGTATCTATGTGATTCTCATGAGTGTACAACTCACGTTCTTGTTGTTGGCTTGATGTTGTTGTAGTTGTGGTTTCAGTAAACAACACACCAGGTCTTGGATCTTTCTTCCTCTTTTTTCGTGGAATAAGATCATCGTTTGATTCTTAAGTATCTTCATCTTGAGTTTCAGTAACTTCTTGAGGATGCTTCAAAGCAGTTGACTGAAGTAGTTCCTTGAATTTCTCAAACTCCTTTAGTTGATCTGCAGAGGGAGCAGTTTCTGTGTCTTGGTGTTCTATTTCATCGTCATCTGAAATGACCTCAAACATAGTAGTACACCTCTGAACCGGCGTCACATGCTCCTCAGCAACCTGAGCACTGACACAAACAGTCTCAGTTTCAGCAAATTTACCGAACTTGACTAGCTCGTGAAGGCCTTTATAAACGACCTTTGACCCGTTCCTGGACTGTTTCATCAATCCAAAGGTGTTGGGTCCCATTGACTTCATATCAAGCGTCTCGACAGACTTAACAAGGTCATGATAATGTGAATCGAAGATCATCTATAGAAACTGAGGATACATGAGAAACATCTCCTTCTTCTTCCCCTTCAAGTTGCTCATCATCTCCTCAAACACAAATTTAGAATAATTGTAGTTCTAGTCCATGATCAGAGCAACTACAACTGACATATGAATGTGGCTAATCTCATCAGATCCTTCTTTACATCCCGACACGCATGTAAAGAACGTGTGAATCAAAAACCTCCAGTAAGGATGAAAAAGCTTCTTTATAGCAGGAGGATAGGATCCTGCATAACCCATCCTGACTAGAACTTCCATAACAGCATCAGTTGGATATTCCGTTGGGTAGTCAGGTTGATCTCCAAATAAACGAACTTCGCGTATAATGGCCTCAGAGATGACGACCAGCTTATTTTGAACTTTGGATTCAATAGTAACAGCTCCACGTATTCCTCATTGGTTGATAGAAGCATTATTCCAGAACTCCATGATCATCTTCTTGCATATGACAGGAGTTTCTCATAAAGCGTGAGAAATCCTGCAAGTATTGAGACCGACGATCATGGACTTAAACTCCTTGTGTGCCAGAGGTGGATCAAACAAATGTCTATGTTATGAGTATCAACAAACTTTAGTGGTGCTTGATAAGCCATTACTGCAACAAACGAGTTAAGTTAGCAGTTATTTATTTAACTTGGTCAACAAGCATAAATTTTGAAGACACATACTGAATTCCCAAGACGTCAGGGACCAAGTATAATACAGACAAATTATACGGACCAAAAATGAAAAATAATAATTATTTTATAATAGTTTTCGGTCCAGATGTGAGTTCTCTGTCCACACTGATGAATTTCGGTCTGTAATGTGTTCTCTGTCCAATACCACCTAAAACAAGGAGTTCTCGGTCAACAGTAGGAGTTCTCAGTCAATGAAGTCAACCGAGAACTCTTGGTTTGACCAAGAATTTCCGGTCAAACTAACTGGAAAAACCCTTTGAGTTTTACTTCGAGATCCGTGTCATCTTCTCCAGAATACCGAAATCACCATGGAAAGAGAAACCTGCAACTAACTCTAAAACCCAACAATGGTCTCAACTAAATCAAATGTCCAACTTATTACGAATTTATTATTTGAATCGTCAAACAAAACTCAATCAAGTATCGATATCACATCTCAATCAAAACCTCAAAGAATCGAACATATCATCCGCCGATATCATACTTGTTATTGTAAAAAGAACAATCAACAAACAAGACCCAAGATCAGATTCAACTTGATTAGCAAGAAGGTTTAGGGTTTTTGGCCAGGAATTTGCAAGAGAATCTCAATAATGGATATATGAAAGGTTTTTATATCCCAAAACAAACGGGTTGAGAACCCAGATGGAATCTGATCCAGTAATACAAGCCCAAACCAAAGATTTAGCCCAAAACAAAGTTATCAGATCAGCTGTAGACAAACCTCAGACCCAACACGTTTAACCATGATCAAAAATAACTTCTTATAGCACTCGTTTCGATGAGAGTAATTTTGAGGTGAAAATAAAATAAAATTAAACAAAATATCTAAAATAAAAAGAAAACTAAAAGAAACACAATTAAAATTAAAATGAAACATCGGTCTTCACGTAATTCAGCAAAAATTTTGGAATCAAATTTCAGTTTTTGATAAAAATGCCACCTTTATGAAAAGATCAAAACATGGAATCATATTTATTAAGGTGCTTTCACAAGGATTCATGTTAGGCATTATTATGACATAAAGAGACAGGTTGATAGCAGGTATAACAAACTTAGCATGATTTTCATTGCATCAGTGATATGAGTTAGGTTCAGTTATGCACAAATCTCATATGGACATCACTTATGGACCTGTGATGCCTCATATCTCTTCTCAAAGCGTATTTGGATTTCCCTTGATCACCCCAATTTGACTCCAAACCCAAGTGCTTGATCAAAAATTTTATAAAAAGCAAGAGAACTTTTAAGCGTTAAGGTTGAACGTTGGACTTAAATGCCTTTCATTAAGAGTGTTTAGGGCTTATTTGAATGCTCCACCCTTGTAGTTCTAGTTTGACCCTTTAATCTTTTGAAAAATCAATGACATAACAACTCAGTATTATACACACACACACACACACACAAAAGTTTTTTTTAAATAAACAAAACTGCACAATATTTTTGGTGATCAAGACACTAACGGGCTCGTGTATGACTGTGTAGTTACTTTTCTGCCTATCATTCAGAGAGATATATATGGAGACATGCACATTTCTTCAAAACTACACAAGATTTTCGATTATGTTTACCCAAAGCACAAGCCACACAATTTTCAATAGTAACAAATCCTTGACGGGTAAACCTCGCACGGAATCATTTTTAGCAAGACGGTTTAAGTTTTTCACATTTGCATGACCAAGACGACGATGCCAAAGCATGGCATTATGTTCTGACACTTTTGAAAACAAGCAGGTTATTTCATCAGGAACATTTTTGTTCATGTCGATCACGTAAGCATTATCTTTTCTTTGTGATCGAACAAGAATCCAGTCTTCTGGTATGATGATACCAGGTTTTAAAATCAAACACTCTTTATTAGTGAAATGAGTTGAAAAAACTTTATCATAGATCTGTGACACGCTCAACAGACTGTGTTTCAATTCAGGAACAAAATTAACATTCTCAAATTTTAGAACACCGTTACTTACAGTACCCTTCTGCGTAATCTTCCCTTTTTCTCCTCCCACAAAGGAAACATACCCACCATTAAAGATTTGAATGTCGAGTAGCTGGGAAATGTCTCCTGTCATGTGCCTGGAACAACCATTATCAGCATACCAAGGTATGATGATATTCTTCCATAGCTGATCCTGCACGATGTGTCAGATTAGTTAGACTTTGGTACCTAGTCCATACTTACACTGGGTGAACCTGACTCATCTAAAGTTGTCACAGGTTGCCATGACATGTCCTTTCGATCATCTAATATAGAATTTGATTTCTCTTTTACCGAAGATTTAGGCAACCATTCATTTTTACCATTGTAAGATTTTGCATTATTTGTACGAATGGATGACTTGGTCTCTGGTATGTAAGTGGAAGACACAAATGATTTGTCTTTTCCACTTGTTTTGGTTTAGAAGCCGTGTTCGTTTTTGAAACCGAATCACTGTTTCTACCACCTCTACGAAACATGTTAGGCTTGGTCTGATGAGGACTAAACCTGCCAGATTTGTTTATGTTCCAATCATCGTCAGAGGGATTAGCCTGGTTATACTTGAAATTTCGCTTATAGTATTATGAGGCATACTACTCTGATAGAATCCATAGTAAGGGACATATGGACGATGTGGACAATTTCTAGCAATATGACCAGGAGTGCCACGTTTAAAATAAGTTTGACGTTTCATGTAGAATTTATTTTGGTCAACTCCCTGTCTGGACTGGTTGTGTGGACCAGTTTGCTTTACGTGATGGTTACTACTTGACACATGATTTGACTTACCACCCTGTTTGTCATTAGAGCATCCATCTTTAACAAACTTAGGCAAAGAGTATTTATTAGAATTTTTCAATTTTTTAAACTTATTAAAAACCACATTGTCAGAATTCAAAGTTTTAACGGACTCAACCACACAATCCTCTTTGCTCTTAAAAACAGAGCCCACACAAACAGTCGGAATAATAGAATTCAAAACAGGTAATTTTAAAGGAACATCATAATTAATGTCTATATTAATTGAAACACATGAATCATCATCCTCATCAGTCCAATCCTCAATGATTACTTTATCTGCACATGAGGCAAACACATTAGAATCGTTCACTTCTGAAGTGGATGCAGTGGCCTTTACTGAGTCAACCTTTTCATTTTTAACTGATTTACCATACTTCATGTCTTTTACCTTTTCTTCCTTCTCTTTGGTAAGAGGAAGACCAGTATAGTTGTCATTGTATGGTGGGGGTACTTGACTATATCCTGTACCCTCACCTTCATTCTCTTTCCACCATAATTGATTTTTAATCATGGAATTGACTACCTTACTGGAACCATCAAAATTTCTAAAATCTAGTTCAACCCTTTAAAATTATTAGTTATATTTGAAACTTATAAATTAGAGGCTTCCAGTTTAGCAATTAATTCAACAATTTTCTGTTTGGCATCTAGGTGGTGACAACATTTCAAACTAAAATCAGATTTGAGCTTGGAAAAATAATTTTTCTGTGCCTCAATTTTATCAAGAAAAGCTCTTTCGTTTTATTAAGTTTATAGTTTTCGTATTTCACAACTTCCATTTCTCTAAGAAAGTTACTATTATGAGATTTGTAGAGATCTAATTTATTAATACAAGCTTGAGAACATAATTGAGAACTTACCTCAGATGAGCTGGAATAAGTAAAATCCATAAAATCAAATTGAAGTTCCTTGACTTGTTCCTCAGCAACATTTTGTTCTTCAGCATCTTCAACATGAGCAAAGTTGGCAGTCTGATTATTTATGTTGAGAGAAATCATCTGATCATTCCAGGAGAATTGTTGAGCTACCATACCCCGTTCACAATCACCCGAACTAGCCCCACTTTCTCCTCTAGCACTTCCCATTGGTACCAGCTCCCTTTCCATGTTTCCTTCCTTGGCTGGATTAGTACATTCACGAGCAAAGTGACTCGGCTCGTGACAATTGTAACACCTCATAGTGTCCTTGTTAAAACCCACCTTCTGATTATTTGGCACATTCTAGTTATTCCTTCCCGTTCTCTTAGTAAATTTCTTAGACCGAAACACTGCCATGGCGATTTGCCAAGAAATATCCATTTCTTCAACATCATCTGGACGAATTTGATCAAGCTCAGCAGCAACTACTGGTTGAACCAGATCTCTAGCAAGGAATGCATTGTAGCAGTTCATGAATCCCGCCATTAAAGCAATGTTATCTTGAGTTTCCTTTGAGATAGAGAGAATCTGACTGGAATTATGACTAGGAGATAAACCAGATGTTTGAGGTTTAATATTAGTAGCAGGTGATTGAGCAGGTTTATCAAAGAAAACTAGAGTTGGTTGTGGTGAAACTTGAGAGAATTGACCGTGAGCGGATTTAAACGTTGAAAAGTTGCCTTGAGGATGAAATTGTTGCTGTCCCTGAGTAGTTTTGAACATTGAGAAGTTGTCTTGTGAAATGAGTGCATTATTTGAAGCAACACTGTAGCCTGCTACATTGTAGGAGTTTGCATGGTTTATGGCCCTTTTCTTGTCATCCATGTCACATGCCTTTATGATTGCCATAACTTCAGACAAAGTAAGTCTGTTGAGATCCTTCGTCTTTTTGATTACTGCAACATTCATATCCCAACTTTGAGGCAAAGAGTTTACCAACTTTTTATTTGTTTCAACTGCTATCAGATTAATACTGGCAGATCTCTTCTCAGTTACAAGAGTTATGAACCTATGCAGCTGTGTTTCCAACAACTCTACCAAAATGTGATTAAACATGATAAACTTTTTTCTCAACAAAGCTTGACGACTTATCCTCATGTCTTCATTACCCTCATACACCTCAATCAAGGCTTCCCATAGTGCCTTCGCAGACTGCAGTTCCCTTGTAACGAACCGAGGTAACGAATCTCTGAGTTCACTTAACGAATCAGAGTAACGAATCACTAAGTCACTTTAACGAATCACAAAGTCAACTTAACAAATCAGATGAACGAATCTCTGACAACTTTTTCCACGTGGTAAAAGTTTGTTAGATACGAGGTTAACGAATCAGACCTCGTGTCTGATGAACTAGATGACACGAATTAACTTTTTTAACGAATTGAGTAACGAAATGAGAAGGTGTAACAAACTACAATAACGAATTAACCGAAGATATAACGAATCTTCAACAACTGATGAAGGTCTTCAAATCTTCATCTTTAATTTCCAGAATTCTGGAAAACAAAGAACACATTCAACAAACCCAAATCTGTAATACTTACTCGATACAACACCAAATCACACAAATAGTAGCTCAATTGACTCGTAAACTTACTACGAAACCAAATCGCAACAAGCCATGCACCAATTTACTCAATTCCGAATCCAATTTGACCAAAAATAAACCCCTGTTTCAGCCACAATCAGATCCAAATCAAAACAACACAAATCCAATCCAATTCTCAATTCCAGTCAACCAAACCTTCTCAATACCTTACCAATCACAAATCCACCACAATTCAATCCATAACTAACCAAATCAACATTTAATTTGATCAAATTCAAAGCAAATCTAAATAAAATCAAAATAACCTTAATATTACTTCAATTAACGAATTAAACACACTAGATCAAGAGCAATTGAACCGTTTGTTAGTGCACGGTTTTGGTGTCTGTAGCGATCGAATAAGTTATCGGTAGTCTAGGTTGTTTATTTAATGTAAAATGGCCCATTAACAAGACTAGTTCTTTAAGGTATAAGCCCATTCGTTATGGAAGCATAACGAATGAGGGCTAGTTCGTTAAGTTATTACCCATTCGTTATGGAAGCAACGAATGGTGTCTAACTCGTTATGAAGATATAACGAATTAGACTTAACTTAACGAACTAGAGCATATGGCCTATATATATGCTAGTCATGCTCGTAATTTAGGATATACATATAGAGAGATCTAGATCTAAGTTAATTCTCTCCATAACTTATTATTTACACCATAATGTGTTCATCCTCTAATTATCAATAAAGTATGTATTTAACGTATTGATCGATCTAGTGTTCGTATTGTTTAATTGATGTATCGACGCGGCTAGATACTTGGTAGGTTCCAACAAGTCTTGTTGGAACCTACCAAGGATCTAGCCGCGTCGATAAATCAATTAAACAATACGAACACGAGATCGATCAATACGTTAAATACATACTTTATTGATAATTAGAGGATGAACAACCTACCAAGTATCTAGCCGCGTCGATACATCAATTAAACAATACGAACATGAGATCGATCAATACGTTAAATACATACTTAGAGGATGAACACATTATGGTGTAAATAATAAGTTATGGAGAGAATTAACTTAGATCTAGATCTCTCTATATGTACATCGTAAATTATGAGCATGACTAGCATATATATAGGCCATATGCTCTAGTTCGTTAAGTTAAGTCTAATTCGTTATATCTTCATAACGAGTTAGACACCATTCGGTATGCTTCCATACCGATTTGGTAATAACTTAACGAACTAGCCCTCATTTGTTATGCTTCCATAACGAATGGGCTTATACCTTAACGAACTAGTCTAGTTAATGGGCCATTTTACATTAAATAAACAACCTAGACTACCGATAACTTATTCGATCGCTACAGACACTAAAACTATGCAGTAACAGACACCCCCTTTTCCGTAGTATCGAATACTTTAACTGCAAATCACCAGTCACAAAACCATGCACTAATAGACACCCCCTTGACTGATGATTTTTGGGCTAGTGCAGATAGACAATCTTTAAATCTTTTTAGCAAACCAACAACCTGTAGTCTCTCATATAAGATCACCCCCTCAAAGTGAGAAACTCTTGGAGATCATCCCAATCATCCATTGGCGTATGATATGGTTCAATCTTTCAACAATCAGCAACAAGTCATCAACTATCCGTCAACACCGGTAAAGAAAAACAAATCTTTACGTTTAACCTTGTCACACATCTTCAAGAAAAACACGATCATTCAACATCTTTCACTTTGGTTTTCCCTCTCTTGATAACGCATATCCCAAATGACTTTTTGAAGCTCTTCCACATCTCATTCACAAAGATGCACTATTGTTTGGGTATATGATTCAGTGTTCCAACCTCCATTAATCAATCCAGAATGATCAAATTCTTCAATAAAATGACAAGACTCGTATATTCTTCAATAAGATCAATGATGTGCTAGAAACTGTCAATTAAATATTAACTAAACTAAACAAGTAATAAAAACTAGACTTAAGACTCAACTACACAAAACACCGGCAAGTGAACCGATCGACTGTACTAAAGCTAAGTAAGTCCGGAATATCGAACCCACATGACTCTATAAATTACGTTAATTAGCTAACTAGACTTGACTTACGACACGACTATTTATTATTAATGTTTAAAGAGGGTTTTTAAACTAGGATTTAACTAAGAAAGCAAATAAACAAGTAAACAAGAAATAAGCAATTAAACACAAGATCGAAACCAATCAGAGAAGGAATCTACCTAGGTAAGAATCTCATGCATCAACAATCATCAAGCAATGGACAAATAACATGATATGGAAACTGATTTCTAAACGTATTCATCTAACAAACCCTAAAGGACCCTTGAATGAATCAAACGAAATCCAAAAGAACAATTATTAGATTATTAAATAATCAGTAATATTGATTTCGTCACGGTTATCAAATAGGGTTAATTAATAGTATATAATGCAAGTAATCTCACGAAACACTAAACCCTAGATAACTTGATAAACTTATCATGACTTCATGAACAAGGAACAACACACTGAGCAAGAATATTGTCACTATCTATCCTAGCATGCAATTGACCAAGACATATGAATAACTCCTCAGCTTACAGCTATTGGAATTTAGCAGAACATTCAAAACCCTAACCAACTATCAACTAGCTTCTATGATCTAATGGGCCCATTCAATCACAATAATCAAAACACCAAGTAATGATTAAACATAAACCCTAAATCTAAATAACACAATCAAGAGATATAAGATCTATGTGAAGCAATAGTTAATAATCAATCAAGATAATAAACATTCATATGCATAATGAAAGAAAAATCAAGTCTTTTACTATTAATATAACGAAACCATAATCAAATCATTAGTCCAAAGCAAGAATCAAATCAACACATGTTCATCAAACCTAGGTAGACATGAAGTCTAGCCTAGCATAGTTATAATCAAAGACAAATAACTAAACCAAATAACAAAGAGAAACATCATAAAGATTAATGAACAAGAACAAAGATAAAGAACGAGATAACCCGTCTTAATCGACCCTTGAACACCCGTATGAAAGCTTGATGATCCTCCTTGATTCCTAGCCTCAAAACCTTCACAAACCCTTGGAAAATCGGCTCCAAGAATGCTTAGATTCGGCTAGGTTTGCAAAAAGATGTTTATATAACGAAAATAGGGCTTGAGCTTGTAATTTTTGGCTGACCAGGAGGCCTAGGCACCCCGCGACGGGAAAGGCCTTTTGCCTAAGCGCGGCGTGGCTTGCTTTTTTAGGAGATCCGGATTTTTTTAATATTTCTTGATTATTCTTGTTAAATCTTGATAATATTCATTCTTGAACTCCAAGTAACGAAAAGAATCGTCTAGAACTTGCTTCCCTTTCTTCTCCAAGCCACCATATATATGAAAACATAACGAAACATTAGTGAAGCAATCACATAACCGTTTGACGAACAAAACGAACATAAGCTCCGCATGAAATGATATAAAGAATTAAGTTTAATCATGCAAGATACCAAAAGAGTTAAAACACGATAAATATAGAAAACTTGACTCAAAACCTTAAATAATAAAAGATAAACCAAAACACAAACTAAAATGAACTCAAAACATTAACTAAAGATAAATTTACAAGAGATCCAAGATGTATAAATAGACGTATATCAATCAACCCGTTCGAGAATCATCTCCCTCAACATAAGTAATATGCCGTATACTCGTAGCCAACATAGTCAGGATCAAAGTCCCTCAGAAAGAAGTAAACGAACAGACACTCGTATCCCACATAGTTAGGTTCAAACTTGAACAAATCAATCACCAATCCAAGAACAATTGCAGTCTTGAACACAGTCAAACGTAGCTTTGCTAGCATGAATTTCCACCCGAATTGCAGTAATTTTTCAAGAAACCTTGCAAACGTAGGAAGATGCAAGTTAAATAAACTCATATGAAAGTTTTATCTCCTCATTTTCTTGACAAATTCAGCAAGGTCTTGAACAATCTTCAAAACTCACAAACAAACTCCCCCTTAAATTACTTGCCGGCTCCCCCTCGGCCAATTGAAACGTGTAAAAAGTCGGCAGGAAAATATATTACCCAAATTTGAGAGAAGAGTACCCAATACATTAGGAACATCCCAGAAAAATTCCGATTAAGAAAATTTTTCCTGATTTTCCCGCCAAAAATTCACCGAAAATTAACGAAAATTAAATATTTTCACCAAAATTTTCCAGAATGACATCTCACTTACGAGGAGAATTGAGGAAAAAATTCGTGCAAGAAAATTTTTCCCTATATTTTTTTAACGAATTGCCTCTCAATTCGTTATAAATATCCACTCCATTCGTTAACTTAGTTCATGCTCTCCATTCGTTAACTTAGTTCGTGCTCTCCATTCGTCAACCAATCGGTTCGTTATAGATTACCATCTCTAATTCGTTATGACTATCCTCATTCGTTATAACAGTTACATAAATGGCCTTCAATTCGTTAAGATTCCACTTCGTCATACCTTAATTCGTTATAAATTAACTCTTTTCATTCGTTAAACTCCCATAATCAGCTACAGTAGATTCGTTAAACTCTCTTAACGAATTAGCTACAGTAACTTAACAAATCAGATAGTTAGATCTGAACTGTTCTCCGGAATAACGCATTTTGCCGGAAAAAATCAGTTACATCACCGGAGAATTCAGTTGTATTACCGGAAACTGCAAATTCTCATCAGATCATTAAATTAACTTTCCAAATCCTCAACGAAGCTTCGGATTTACATTTATAACATGATTCAGACATCAATTTAATCAAAATCCATCTGAATCGCCACCAATTAAATTAACCAGTTCTTCAAGCATCATCAATGGCCAACAATGGAGGATTCATCATTTCATCATAATTAACTACCAAACAACATCACGAAGATTCGGTTTCCATCCAGAAACACAAATTAATCATCAAATAACATTAACCTTCACTGGTTTGATCCATATCTGATCAATAGCATCTTGCTCTTCTATGGTGAATCATTCAATTCACCATAAATTAACACCAAATTACACCAGTAGCTTCGTATTCCCTTAACTAACATGAATCTACCATCAATTCCACCAATAACACACTAATTTACTCCAGATCTAACCAAAACCCAATGAACACGAAGAACACAATTTTAACCAGATTCATACCTTAATTGATGCACCGAGAGCAGCCGTCTGCTCTGATGCCACTTGTTGGAACATCATATCAGATCTAAGATCCAAATACGATTAACAAGATCTAGTTCATAGATTACTCTTAATTATATGTTATATTAGGTGTAGATATGTGTATATATAATAGTAATACTTTAAATATAGGAATCTTTGATCGAGAGAGAGAGAGAGAATGGACAACAATTCAATATGTTAATCTCAAAACTTCAATTAGACAAAGGATGAACCTCTATATATAAAAGATGGGTCTAGTTCGTTACACATTCCGTAACGAACTAGCCTTCCACTTCGTTACATTCACATAAATAAATATTAACGAACTGCCCCCTAATTCGATAAACATCCTTAACGAATTAGGAGGGAACTTACCTTAAATGTCTAGTTCGTTAAACATCCTTAACGAACTAGACAACCTTAACGAACTAACTTAATATATAATATTTATTTCATTAATTAATACAAAAGATAAATACAAAGACTCGAGATTGTAACATCCCGAAATTTCAAAGTGATATTAATTATATTACTTACTAATAGAGGGAAAGTTTACTCGGGTTGTCAGGAAATAAATAATAGAGTAGGAGTTGGTATGAGTCGGGCTAGTGTTGGATTAATGGAGACGAGTTAAATGAGAATGGGCCTTAGGTCCATGGGATTTCAGGGATATAAATATCCCCTAAACCCAAAAATATCTTCATTTCCTTACTTTCTACACACACACTCCAAAAACACACACACCATCTACACCTCCGCCGGGCCGAGGAGAGGAACGGGCAGATCCGAGAGAGAGAGAGAGAGCGATTAGTGTGTTAACAAGTTAAACGGGATCCAAACAAGCTCAAAAAGGTATGATTCCTGATCTTTGAAGTTTAAAGATCCAAGCTTTTTAGTGTATAAGCGACCGAAAATGGTCGGGAAGCGTAGTGGGTGATATTGAACCATAGCAAGGGTGTTAAAATCGCTCAAAATGCTGGACAGAAACCGAACAGCGGCTGATCTGGACAACTTCGCCTGCAACTGGGCAACTTCGCCTTCAAAGCGATGAACTTCGCCTGCAAGCTAAGTTCGCCTGATGAACTTCGCCTGCAAGCTAAGTTCGCCTGATGGCAACTTCGCTGTAAAGTTAAGTTCGCCTAACTGGTAACTTCGCCTGAGGCCAAGTTCGCCTGATGACAACTTCGCCTGAAGCCAAGTTCGCCGGATGGCAACTTCGCTGTAAAGCTAAGTTCGCCTAGCTGGTAACTTCGCCTAAAGCTAAGTTCGCCTAAGGTTAACTTCGCCTAGAGCTAAGTTCGCCCGAGGGTTAACTTTGCCTAAAGCCAAGTTCGATTAGAAAATAAATTAAAAACGATAAGTAAAAGTAAGCTAATACTAGGCCACCAGATTAGATCAGGCGAGTATTGATACGTGTAACTTGTACAGTCAGCCGAGCTCAGTTAAAGAAGGGATTTACAGATATCAGAGGAAGAAGCAGAGTCCAGGTGAGTTTCTAGCCCCATTCCTTGTTATGTTTTCGGGGCTGTGTGCATACTCGATGTGTTGTTAATACATTTATCCTAAGTGATAAGTGTATGTCTTATGTGATATGTGTGATAGATATGAATGACTGCTTGTCGGTACGCGAACGATCTTCGGATATTGCGCGTACTGTCAGGTTAAAAATAAAAGTACGAATATTATATATCGAAGATGTATGAATATTTCAAATGAATACTTGTCGGGGCGTGAACGATCTTCGGATATTGCACGTGTCGACAAGGGGTATGGTTGTTAAATGAATGAGGTAAAGAATGCCTAGAGTGTTCTTTTGTTATAATGTAAGTATGTGTATATAGGTACACGAATGGCATGTGAGTTCTACGTTCGACATAGTAAGTTAGGATGGCAAATCCCTCTAGCTTCTGTCGGACATAGACTCGGCTGGTGATGGCGTAGTTAAGGACTGCGAGCCTTATACGTGAAGTAGATGATATATGTAGACGTAGATAAGGACTGCGAACCTTATACGTAATGTAGATAGGCGTCAGCATAGGAAAGGACTGTGAACCTTATACGTGCTGTATTTGTAGCATAGGGGAGGACTGCGAACCTCGTACGTGCTATGAGTTAGGTTGCAACATAGGGAAGGACTGCGAACCTTGTACGTGTTGTGGATGTATTACAGCATAGAAAAGGAATGTGAACCTTATACGTGCTGTATTTGTAGCATAGGGGAGGACTGCGAACCTCGTACGTGCTATGAATTAGGTTACAGCATAGGAAAGGACTGTGAACCTTATACGTGCTGTATTTGTAGCATAGGGGAGGACTGCGAACCTCGTACGTGCTATGAGTTAGGTTGCAACATAGGGAAGGACTGCGAACCTTGTACGTGTTGTGGATGTGCTATGGTATAGGGAAGGACCGCGATCCTTGTACGTACCATAAATGGTGAACATAGGTAAGGACTGCGAACCTTGTACGTGTTCACGACCTTGAGTACAGGTATAGACGGTGGACTATGAACGTACTCTCGGTTTACTGAGGTTAGTGATTGTAGATATGTATGTATGTATGGTAGCAAGTATGTATGTAGAACAGAAGGGTAACTAGTGAAGTGTGGATATGTATCTACGGATATGTATGTATGTGTATGTACTGTATGGCGTTCGATTAACTAGAACTCACTCAGCGTAGCTGACTTTTAGTATGCACGCAGGTGAGCTGATTATAGAGTTAGCATGGGGATGGCACATGGCATGGATTGAACGGCTGGCATCTGAAGAAGAAGAAAAGATGTTTTAAATATAAGTTTTGTGTTATGGTATCAAAGAAAAGATTTAATGTTTTGTAACAAATGATTGATGTTTTACTTTCCGCGAAAAGTTTTAATAAACTCTGATTTGAAGAACTGTGTTTATGAGTAAATCCGACGCTAAAGTAAGGTTACCGGGTTCGGGGCCTTACAGAGATGCAAAACCATGCACTAACATTATTATTTTACCCAAACCCATTTATCCAATTGCCCTAACCCATATAAAACCAGGATTCGATCCATAACCCATGATCTTAACCCTTGTTCGCATTCGGTTATTCAGATGGTGACCCGTTTAAGCTATCTTGGGCAATAATCTTTAATTATAAACAAAATTGATCACACCATATCATTAACATGCCCAATGCGACCTTAACCGACTAATTAATTATAGAAATTTGATCAGTATGATTTCGTTTACAAGGATGACAAAACCCGTCTTGTATCATAACATCTATATACCATATGGAGTTATTATTAATTGAATTAATTGTTACCACAACATCTCCTCATCACCATGACACTAAACACTAACCTAATTACAACAATAAAATCCGTCCAGCCCCTTAACGAGGTAAATTTCATGCCGCAAGTTATAGCTCGTCGATCTCCTTCATTACGTAACGGTTACAAGTAATTATAACATGCATTCATGTCGACTCTGTTCGTGTAACAATAACCCTATCGTGAATTAAACCAACATATAACGATTTTCTCGATTTGAAAATTAGGGTTCATAAGTTAGTTGGGTATAACCTGGCTTCTGTACATATTAATTTGTTTGCGTCTTTTTAACATCAAACACCCTAGCTCAGCTATTGGTGTGTGTGTGTGTGTGTTTAAAACAATGAACCGACCAGGGGCGCGGGATCAAGCCCCCCTGGACGCGGTTTATCTTAATTTATTTTTTCTTATTTATTTTGATTGTTTTAATAATCTATTAATTATTATAATCAATATTAAATATTTACTAAACATTATTTACTAAATCATCGGTTAACGCCTTTACAAACTTCTTATGTTTATATATATATATATATATATATATATATATATATATATATATATATATGGTAAGGATCCTAAGAGAACCCTTTGTAAATTGAGAACTTTGATAACCACTAAAAACACATTTAAAAAAATCATAAAACAAAAAATAATAAAAATTTTTAAAAAAGTAAAAAAAACCAAAATTCTTATATTTCATTCCGGTTTCATTAAAAAAATAAAAAAAATACAAAAAAATAAAAAAAACGTCGTATTATACACATATGTATAATTTTATATAATCTTTGGTTACGTAATATACAATATGTACAATATGATTTATCTTAAATTATACACATGTGTACAAAAAACATGTAAATATAAATATATGTATATATTATACAAATGTGTATATAATTTAGCTAAGCCGAGTTTTTTTATGAAACCGGGATGATAAAATAAGAATTTTGGTTTTTATACTTTTTTTTTTTTATTTTATGATTTTTTTTTTATATTTGGGTTTTTTGTGGTCCAAAATGTTTCTCATAGTTCTCAATTTCAAAAAGGTTCTCTCTTTATCCTGATCCTATATATATATATATATATATATGTATGTACTATTATCAAGCAAGGATAATATAAACGCTTAAACAATATTACACCATTAGATTTTTCGTTAGAGATTCTAAAATTTGTACTTTAAAATGATTAATTATTTAAATATTTAACTTAATATCACATGTTATTATTAACTATATAACCACTTATTTTTTTAAATGTATATTTATGATATCTCATATTATATTTAATTAAATTATTTAATTTATTAATTTAGTTATGTATTGTAACACCCCGTGACCGCAGCGGAAACGTAAACGGGATGCGACAGACACCTCTGATATCAACCACATTGTTTATAAAGAAAACCGAATGCATTAATATACTTCAAAATTACATTATCTCAACTTTCATTACCGTCTACGTGATACACACATCATACAATACGGTTCATAATTCTATCTGTTATAATGTATCCTAACGTCCAGCACGCAAACCTTACACACATCAAGCACTTAGCACGTAATCAATCACTTTATCTTAGTTGTACCTGAAAAGCATGTGAGAAAACGGGTCAACTACGAATAGTTGGTGAGTTTCACTAATTTAAATACACCATAACAAATCATTATGGTAATCATAAATAAGCGATGTAATTATACTGAGCCCACAAGTGAAAAACACTATTAACCCCGAAACATATCAAATAACCCCTGGGGACACTGTTAACCCAGAACACTTCCAATAACCTCTGAGAACTCTGTTACCCCAGAATCACATTTAATAACCTCTGGGGACACTGTTAACCCAGAACACTTCCAATAACCTCTGGGAACTCTGTTACCCCAGAAACACATTTAATAACCTCTGGGGACACTGTTAACCCAGAACACTTCCAATAACCTCTGGGAACTCTGTTACCCCAGAAACACATTTAATAACCTCTGGGGACACTGTTAACCCAGAACACTTCCAATAACCTCTGGGAACTCTGTTACCCCAGAAACACATTTAATAACCTCTGGGGACACTGTTAACCCAGAACACTGTTTCGGGCCTTACACTGTTAGCAACTCAGACAATTACCATCTTAATTCATTACCGTACGATTCCCGTACAATAAACATTATATAAATACGTTCATTTCCATGCGATCAGCATGTACTTAAACACTTTGATAAAAACATGCTTTCCGCCCCGGGAAAATATTTAAAACAGTTCAGTAAAAGGGGCTCGTAAAAACTCACCTTAGCACATGCAAGCAGGTAACGACAATCATTATCAATTAACACGTCCAATCTGTAATATGATCCATACGATCGTTATTATACAATTATTGGTTATATAATCTTTAACCTTATCAATCGGCACATCTGGGGACACTGTTAACCCAGTACTGTACCTGTTCCGGGGGCAATGTTAACCCAGAAATACTTCTCCGGACTCAGATTGTGATGTCGTTTAGAGTTCCATGGTCACAATTTCTATTAATGGTTTTCTCGTTTTGCGTGCCTAGCACGAATATCCGTTTTATGTTTCAAAAATGAGTTTGGTCACACACGACTCGAAAATAGTGGTTGTCTGATAATTTAATTTAAAATGTGAAATTATAGCTCGGTTTAGACGTCCCGATTGGCCGCGGGACCCGTTTCCGTCTTTGGCGTACCGGAAACTATTAAAATAGATTAAAATTACTCAAATCATCCAAATCATTTTCGGATGATTTATTTTTACTTGTTTAGCTCATTTACATGAAAATAGTTCATTTTTAGGGTTTTTGTACACCAGTCAGCTCGCTTAAGCGAACTTCACCGGTTTACGCGTTTTACTTTAAAAGTTTGATAATTAGCACAAATAATTATCCGTTTACTCTCGGATCTTGAAATTTTGCACAAATCACTTTTTAACAGTGGGGAATGTTATAAAAATATTTCCAGAATTAATTCTTATATTTAATATTCAATTATCTATTTTTAAACACCATTTAAACACTAAATATGTCGTAAATACCAAACGATCTTAGAAAAATCCCAAATTTTTCCTGGATGTCCCCATCCATCCACATAGTCCCCTGTAATTTTTCCAAAACCAAAATCTTCTTTTAAATGCCATTTTTACTAAAACCGAGCTAGAAATCCCTAGAACTCGTTTAACCGAAAAGCCTACTTAGACTTCTCCAACGGACCTCAAATTTTGTGTGTGACTTATACATGATATGAAAAGCTTATCCACAATTTTCCAGAATTTTTTCATGATATTTAACTATTTTTCACCATTTTTGGCCAAAACCGAGCATTAAATTCACCAAATATTCATCCTTCATCCAAAAATTACCAAAAATTCACAGAACTCATATTTCCATGTGTTTAACACCTCTGTAAAATTTCGTGACCTAACTCTAAACGACCAACAATCTGTCCAAAAACACATACACCGACAAAAACCGAATATACCTTTCGTTTTCCGCCACTACAAGCTACAAACTCATCTTTCCGCCTTATCTACCACTAAATACAGAGCCTACAAACAACATACCACAATAACAAGCAAGTTATACTCACGATCAAGCCATTTCTTTCATGGTTACGGTTATGATATACAAACAAATATTTTAACCGTAAAAATTCGTTTTTGACTCTCTTAACTACTTTCTTGGACCAAGATCCTTTGTATAACTTGTATACATCACTTGATCCTCCAAGAATCGGTTTCATCTCGGGTTTTCACCCATTTTTCATTTGAAACCTCATTTCCTTGTAAATGAACCAAGAAAAGAAGATAAACACGATCACAACTCGGTTTTTACCTTGAGTTCTTGCTTAAAAACTTGGGTTTTGGATGGATGTTGAAGAATGTAGAGAGGATTTGGAGAGTTGGGTATTAGAAAAAAGAAAATGTAATGTGTGTGTGTGTGTGCAAGGACCGATCGGTCCAAATGGGGAGGTGGGGTGGGACCCACTTCTTCATTTCTAGCCACTCATTCCGATTTCCGTAATCTGGATAATGTTTTGGATAATCTGGTTCAGTTCGTTTCTCGGTTAAACGTTTAATTCGGCTTACAACGAGGCCAAAATGGTTGTTTTTCGGCTTAAAAATAAAATTTATATAAAACCGATTTAAAAACTTAAACCATGGCATTTATTAACTCGAAACGTCATATTATTAGTTATTACGCATCTTTTTCGGCTTGATCGATCGTCTCTTGCTCGGTTTGGTATTAAAGGTTTCGTTTATCGTACCGACGTACTATTAAATCGAAATCCTTTTTCTGTGCTTTAATCCACTTATCCCGAAGCTTTGTTACTTCGTAACATCACTAAATATCATATATCTCGTCTATAATTGAACCCTCGATTCATTCGGGTTTCAATAACTATCGATCGATTGATCGCATATTCAATACGGCGAATTATATATTCACGTACAATCAATACAATGAACCATGTATTCTCGTATAATTACTATGGTAACTCCTGTACCCGACATTACATATGACGTAACTAACGTCTATCGGTTAGGGCATACCTGGTTTCGTCGGAATCGTTACATTCTCCCCCCGTTAAGAAATTTCGTCCTCGAAATTTTACACGCCCACTATCTCCTTTCGAGAGAAAGGTGGGGGGGGGGGGGTTTCCTTAAGAATTCACCCTCGCGTTACCAAGTATAGTCTGGTCCTCGCTGTAAATTCCACTTAATCTTAATTAATAAAGCTTGGTATGTCCAAACTGTTTAGTTTTCCCGTCTATTATCTTTACGGAATTCGTTATGATATCAAGCATGTCCTCTATGAGTACCTCTATTACTAGTACTCTCGTTGCCTCATCGCTTAGGCACTTTTCAATCCGTATACATGGCAAAATATCATGTATAGTACTTAGCCCCTGGAGTACTTTAATTGATAAACTAAGTGACCAACCATGGAGATAGTTCTCATGGGGTCCAATATATTAAGAAGCTAATTTTCGGTTTGCCAAACCCCAAATCACCTCTCTCTAAGGTGACGCCTTAAAATGCCTTGTCACCTCTATTTAGTGACAATGGTTTCCTTTGTACGTTGACATAAATCCTTTGCCAACCTCGCGCTACTTTCAACTTCTCTTAAACATTATAAATCCGATTGGTTGTTTCTCGAATCAATTAAAATCTTATGGCTTGATTGAAGCCCATTTTCAATTTGACAAATTGGTGATAACTACTTCACCCATAGAAAGCCTCCAGCTCTCGATGCTTCCTTCCCCTCCTTCCAATAATGGAAGTAGGATGACTATCTCAATCTGAGATCATTGAAAATGGTACTCCACGACGAGTTACTATTTCATCATCATGACTTTGGGCGAGAATTCATTGTGGTAATTGTCATAGATTGGGATGAAATGTGAGGATTGGTTAATCGATCCGCGATTACCCAATTTACATCATGCCTTTGCTATACCTTAGGAATTTGCGTCCCGAAATCCATTGTAATTTATTCCCACTATTATTGGCGAATTTTTCTGTCGTTGTGGCGTTCCCTAGGGTTTTCGGTGTGCAGCCTTATCTTTCGCATAACTCAATATTCACCAACACACGTAACCATATCTTTCTCCAAACTCGACCATTAATAAAAATCCTTTCAGATATCCGTATCATCAATAATCAAATCCAATCCCGGATGTATGGATTATTTCGATCTATGCGCTTCGTCCATGATTAATTCACGAAGGTCATGGGGGGTCGGGATACAAACCCGATCTTTGAAATAGAGAGTTTCGTCCACGCGCTGTCCGAAATTCCTTTCGTTGCCGTAAAGTTCCTCCTTTTCCAAATGTCCCTCTTTCAACGCCTCATATTTAGTTCTTTCTGATCGAATATGTGATGCAACTTTTATGATCGGTGACGATGGTGCACTTCGTATCGTAGAGACAATGTCTCCACATTTAAGTGCATAGATAACCGTTCCTAGTTCTAAGTCGTGAGTAGTGTAATCTTACTCGTGTACTTTTAACTGTCGGGAAGTATAGGCTATGACCTTAATATACTGCGTCAACACGCATTCTAACCCTTTACGCGATGCGTCACAATACGTGACAAAACCATCGTCTCCATCGGGGAGACTTAAAATCGGCGCTTGGCACAATTTTAATGGTTTCTATCTTAATTGGGTCTTTGTTAAATCCTTGTTGCTTCACAACATGACCAAGGGATTATGCCCTCTTTATTCAAAATCACATTTCGAAAACTTCGTGTATAGCTCATCTTGCTTTAACACTTCCACAATTTTCCTTAACTGTCGATTGTGCTCTTCCTTACGTTGCAAATATATCAAAATATTATCAATGAATGCTATGACAAATTTGTCCAAATAAAGTTTATAGACTCGATTCATGAGTTCCATGAATGCTGCCGGCGCATTTGTTAGCCCGAAAGGCATAACTAAGAATTCATAATGGCCGTAGCGAGTCCGAAACACTGTTGTCGCAACGTTTTCCTCTCGGATTTTTCATTTGGTGATAACTATATTTAAGACCAATTTTCTAAAAACAAAACGCCCTCTGCAGTTGGTTTAACGGATCATTTACTTCGAAGAAGTGAGCACCTACTCTTGATCATCACTTTATCCAATTTTCCGTAATCAACACATATCCTAACACTTCCGTCCTTCATTTCCCAATTAAAACTGGTACACCCTATGGTGACTAACTAGGTCGTATAAAGTCTTATCCAACAATTCTTGTAACTGGTTGGATAAATCTTGCATCTCGGACGGTGCAAGTCGGTAGGGTGCCTTCGCAATAGGGCCAGCTTGAGACATTAAATCGATTCTGAATTCAACCTATCGGGTTGGCGGTAATCCAGGAAGTTCTTTTGGGAAAACTTGTGGAAATTTGCGTACCACCGGGATATTTTCTATATGTTTCCTTTTAAAATACTTTGGCAATCACGTTTGTTAAATACTCCACGTCTTCTTGTCGTAAATATTATAACATCTCAAGATGAGATTTGAGTGGCAACATAATACCGTACACTTTTCTCTGTATTTAATCGCTTCATAGTCCGAAAGAGAACTCCTAATCATGTTCTTTTCCTATTTGATTTCTGCTTCATGTTGAGCTAGCCCATCCATGCTAACTATCACGTCAAAACTTCTTTGTTTTACTGGTCGTAGGTCAATAAGGAAAGGTTAATCGTTCCGAATAATAGGACAATTCCGAACAATTTAGTTATCCATTAGGGATTTATCGTTAGCGATTCTACAGTATAGGATTCTATAGTTTCACTTAATCGGTATCTTACCCAATAATAGGAGGTTAACGGGAACTAACTTCTATCGACGACCGTAAAAATTATCACTGAAGTCTATTGATTTAAGACTACCACATACTTAACACCACCTTTGGATCTTGACGTGCTTTATTCAAATTACTCACAAAAGCACGGTTCCTTGCTTGATCAGAGGTTGATGCTTGTCATGAGGTTCATCTTCCAACTACACCTTGGTTCAACTTTGGGCAATCTCTCTTGAATCGTTCTGTACTGCCACATTCATAGCAAATACAACTGTTTGGCATAATTTGATTTCTTTGGGTGGATTGTTATTGAAGTTGTTGGGTTCGGAGTGGTCGTACAGGAATGGGTTGGGGGTTGCCGGTTCACAAGGCTTCAATTGGTTCTACAATTGGGGCATTACGTCCATCTTTACTACACCTGTGGCCCACGATCACTCGACATTCTTCTTCCTGCCGATAACCATATATTTTCCACATTCAGGGAAGGACCCTTTATGCGGTTCATGGTTTCACACCAGAACTAGTCTTAGTATAATTCTGGGTTGTAGGACATACCTACTTATTCACAAGTCTATCTTGCACTATACCTTTATCATTTCCCTTCTTTAACACTCGACGTCTCACCTAACGTCCTTCCATTCCGCTTCCCATAAAGTCAAATATATCAATGCTGGCTTGTGCCACAACCCTTCCAAAGGTTGTATATATTTTACAGGGTTGACTATACTCCTTATCGATGGAGTTAGTCCCCAATCTAGCACTCACTTTGCTTTGTTTCAGGAGTAATTAGCCATGTTACCAGACATGACAATTCCTTCAAACGATTTGCGTGTTCTAAGTGATCAGCACACAAAATTTCTATCTTTCATAGCTCAGTTTCCAATCTCTGAGTTTAATTACTCGAATAAAATGCTCTAGCACAAGAATTTTAAATCTTGACCATATCATATGAGTAATAATTTTCCAACTATAATTCTTGTACCATCGTGTTCCTTCACGATACAACATAATCTACCAACATATCTGTAACATATTTCACTACACAATATTCTAGACTTTTACCAATATCCTTAACCATTTCGATCTTGTCCATCCACTCGCTAATCTATTCCTCCCTTTACCATCAGTAAACTATTAATAATTTCCTTACCACAAACAACAAACATATCCTTCATACCGGATCTAATTCATTACGACTACTATTCATGTTTAGTTTATAACTAATACTTGTAGTTATAATAGCATTCGGTGTAACATTTTCACTTTTAGTAATTACATTAAGAGTTGAAATATTCATAATCATGTGATTGCTCGATCTATAATTCCGCGATCATATTTGCATCAACACTAGCAGTGAACAGTGATACGACATTCGGTATCATCATCTGCTATCTTTGAGCAATCAACTGAATCATATCAATCTCCATCATTGGAGTTACTCTTTTTATGTCATTCTGCCGTACTCATCCCGTACGCAGTAATCAATACTAACCTCACCATATAACTCGTTACCAGCTCAATCATAACAACAGGTACACATACACACCAAATATTATCACATATATTACACATACCGGCATCTAGTATATATGTCCCACAAATATAATAACATATGGGCTTAACCTGACATCGGTTAACGTTTATATATGTTTCATAACCCTTGTCACCAACTGACATATAGACCTTTCTCAACAAAGATCAATGTTTAATATGCTTGATTTCAATATCCTTTTGCATGTCAGCATAACCGATACATGCTCACCGTGAGCACCGAACGATTACGTACCACGGAGTTATAATATCCGTGTCTATTCGTATATCCGGCATACACAGTATACCTCCTACGAACGAACAACCAAATATGCCACAATGATTCCAACACTTCTTTGTGTATAGGTAATCATTCTATTCGAGCCTACATGGGTGTAAACATCTAACGGATGTAAGGATAACATAGGAAGTTATTAGAATAGGCGGTACCGGTGTTGGTAGGGTATGGGATTTATCAAATTTTGGTTGGGAGTGACGGTTACTAGACATTTCTGGTTAATGTCAAACGGGAGATTTGACTTGGTACCATCATAACTATAACCCGATAAGTCCGACTTATCACCAACCGATGCTCTAGAAATTTCAGCATCCTCGGTACTTTTTATTATCACATCCCCCGGTTCCTTATCCGGGTCTTATTTCCCAATACTTGAACCCCCAAGATATGCACACGTATATATATATATACATACACATTAGCACATATAAATAATATTATATACTGTACACATATGTTGCCATTTTTACCTATTAATGTATCCCGTGACTTCCCCTGAATTCCCTCGTGCGGACAAGTCTGTTATTATGTTCCGGACCATAATAACTCACTTGTCCATCCAAGTTCATCCAGACCTCGTCACAATAAATTATTAGTTGATATTCAGATCCTATAACACTTGAGCTACTAGTTATATTTTAGGTATCTTTTAAAGACATCCTAATTCTTTTATAACCAATGGCTCTGATACCAAGTTCTGTAACACCCCGTGACCGCAGCGGAAACGTAAACGGGATGCGACAGACACCTCTGATATCAACCACATTGTTTATAAAGAAAACCGAATGCATTAATATACTTCAAAATTACATTATCTCAACTTTCATTACCGTCTAGGTGATACACACATCATACAATACGGTTCATAATTCTATCTGTTATAATGTATCCTAACGTCCAGCACGCAAACCTTACACACATCAAGCACTTAGCACGTAATCAATCACTTTATCTTAGTTGTACCTGAAAAGCATGTGAGAAAACGGGCCAACTACGAATAGTTGGTGAGTTTCACTAATTTAAATACACCATAACAAATCATTATGGTAATCATAAATAAAAGATGTAATTATACTGAGCCCACAAGTGAAAAACACTATTAACCCCGAAACATATCAAATAACCCCTGGGGACACTGTTAACCCAGAACACTTCCAATAACCTCTGGGAACTCTGTTACCCTAGAATCACATTTAATAACCTCTGGGGACACTGTTAACCCAGAACACTTCCAATAACCTCTGGGAACTCTGTTACCCCAGAAACACATTTAATAACCTCTGGGGACACTGTTAACCCAGAACACTTCCAATAACCTCTGGGAACTCTGTTACCCCAGAAACACATTTAATAACCTCTGGGGACACTGTTAACCCAGAACACTTCCAATAACCTCTGGGAACTCTGTTACCCCAGAAATACATTTAATAACCTCTGGGGACACTGTTAACCCAGAACACTGTTTCGGGCCTTACACTGTTAGCAACTCAGACAATTACCATCTTAATTCATTACCGTACGATTCCCGTACAATAAACATTATATAAATACGTTCATTTCCATGCGATCAGCATGTACTTAAACACTTTGATAAAAACATGCTTTCCGCCCCGGGAAAATATTTAAAACAGTTCAGTAAAAGGGGCTCGTAAAAACTCACCTTAGCACATGCAAGCAGGTAACGACAATCATTATCAATTAACACGTCCAATCTGTAATATGATCCCTACGATCGTTATTATACAATTATTGGTTATATAATCTTTAACCTTATCAATCGGCACATCTGGGGACACTGTTAACCCAGTACTGTACCTGTTCCGGGGGCAATGTTAACCCAGAAATACTTCTCCGGACTCAGATTGTGATGTCGTTTAGAGTTCCATGGTCACAATTTCTATTAATCGTTTTCTCGTTTTGCGTGCCTAGCACGAATATCCGTTTTATGTTTCAAAAATGAGTTTGGTCACACACGACTCGAAAATAGTGGTTGTCTGATAATTTAATTTAAAATGTGAAATTATAGCTCGGTTTAGACGTCCCGATTGGCCGCGGGACCCGTTTCCGTCTTTGGCGTACCGGAAACTATTAAAATAGATTAAAATTACTCAAATCATCCAAATCATTTTCGGATGATTTATTTTTACTTGTTTAGCTCATTTATATGAAAATAGTTCATTTTTAGGGTTTTTGTACACCAGTCAGCTCGCTCAAGCGAACTTCACCGGTTTACGCGTTTTACTTTAAAAGTTTGATAATTAGCACAAATAATTATCCGTTTACTCTCGGATCCTGAAATTTTGCACAAATCACTTTTTAATAGTGGGGAATTTTATAAAAATATTTCCAGAATTAATTCTTATATTTAAAATTCACTTATCTATTTTTAAACACCATTTAAACACTAAATATGTCGTAAATACCAAACGATCTTAGAAAAATCCCAAATTTTTCCTGGATGTCCCCAGCCATCCACATAGTCCCCTGTAATTTTTCCAAAACCAAAATCTTCTTTTAAATGCCATTTTTACTAAAACCGAGCTAGAAATCCCTAGAACTCGTTTAACCGAAAAGCCTACTTAGACTTCTCCAACGGACCTCAAATTTTGTGTGTGACTTATACATGATATGAAAAGCTTATCCACAATTTTCCAGAATTGTTTCATGATATTTAACTATTTTTCACCATTTTTGGCCAAAACCGAGCATTAAATTCACCAAATATTCATCCTTCATCCAAAAATTACCAAAAATTCACAGAACTCATATTTCCATGTGTTTAACATCTTTGTAAAATTTCGTGACCTAACTCTAAACGACCAACAATCTGTCCAAAAACACATACACCGACAAAAACCGAATATACCTTTCGTTTTCCACCACTACAAGCTACAAACTCATCTTTCCGCCTTATCTACAACTAAATACAGAGCCTACAAACAACATACCACAATACCAAGCAAGTTATACTCACGATCAAGCCATTTCTTTCATGGTTACGGTTATGATATACAAACAATGATTTTAACCGTAAAAATTCGTTTTTGACTCTCTTAACTACTTTCTTGGACCAAGATCCTTTGTATAACTTGTATACATCACTTGATCCTCCAAGAATCGGTTTCATCTTGGGTTTTCACCCATTTTTCATTTGAAACCTCATTTCCTTGTAAATGAACCAAGAAAAGAAGATAAACACGATCACAACTCGGTTTTTACCTTGAGTTCTTTCTTAAAAACTTGGGTTTTGGATGGATGTTGAAGAATGTAGAGAGGATTTGGAGAGTTGGGTATTAGAAAAAAGAAAATGTAATGTGTGTGTGTGTGTGCAAGGACCGATCGGTCCAAATGGGGAGGTGGGGTGGGACCCACTTCTTCATTTCTAGCCACTCATTCCGATTTCCGTAATCTGGATAATGTTTTGGATAATCTGGTTCAGTTCGTTTCTCGGTTAAACGTTTAATTCGGCTTACAACGAGGCCAAAATGGTTGTTTTTCGGCTTAAAAATAAAATTTATATAAAACCGATTTAAAAACTTAAACCATGGCATTTATTAACTCGAAACGTCATATTATTAGTTATTACGCATCTTTTTCGGCTTGATCGATCGTCTCTTGCTCGGTTTGGTATTAAAGGTTTCGTTTATCGTACCGACGTACTATTAAATCGAAATCCTTTTTCTGTGCTTTAATCCACTTATCCCGAAGCTTTATTACTTCGTAACATCACTAAATATCATATATCTCGTCTATAATTGAACCCTCGATTCATTCGGGTTTCAATAACTATCGATCGATTGATCGCATATTCAATACGGCGAATTATATATTCACGTACAATCAATACAATGAACCATGTATTCTCGTATAATTACTATGGTAACTCCTGTACCCGACATTACATATGACGTAACTAACGTCTATCGGTTAGGGCATACCTGGTTTCGTCGGAATCGTTACATGTATTTAGTTAAATATTATTACGATAAGTATATTTGACATTAAAGCTATTTACTGTTTTATAGACGGTATTATGTAATTAATAGAAGTAATCGTTCCTATAACAACTATTAACAATAATATTGGTTTTTGCAATTATAATAATAACAGAAATCCATTGATCAATTAATAACCATTTTAATCCCAAAACATAATTCAATTCACATCGAATCTCTAATTCATAATTCATATATTATTATTTATAATTAATTTATATTATTTAATTAGGAATCCTTGACGGTAAATCCTGAAGGGGTTCATCTTTTTCCAATCATCCACATTTGTATTTCGTTCATCCGATCAGGTGAGTACCACATTCCCCTCTTTTTACTTTTCTCATGTTTTGGGGACATATGTGTAAATTGTATTTCTCATATATATTTTATACACAAAACTGCAACTATTGTCTTATGTGTTAACAATTTATACCTTACTTGTTTATGTGCTTATATGCTTTACGTGAACCGCATTCGGAGAGGTCCAACATAATATCAGAATAGTATGATCATACGCCAGTCGTTATAGCTTTGTGCTTCTCGACATCTCAGTTATACTTGCTCATTGGTTGATTTGTTATTCTCATATGACTTGTTGCAATTACTTATTTTTATATCTACTATATGTACACTTAAACTGGTGTGTTGCTCACTCAACCTTGTGTTGACAAAACTACTTTATTTTTAACGCATATGCAGGTTATCGTTTAATGTGAAGTAACCGAAGACAAGATCACTTAAGGATTTATACCAGAAGAAAAATTAACGAGAAATATTATTTATAAATTTTGATTGTTGATGTACATTTTGTTTTGTTTAGATATTGTATGAATATTGTTTCATTTGAAATTTATTTAATAGATATTGAAACTTATAATATTGCATAATAGTACCTTGAGAGCTGTGGACAATCAGTTCACGTCCCGGCATTTCCGCCATAGGTTGGGGTGTGACAGATTGGTATCATATCCAGGTTTTATATAAGTCGTTAGTGGTGCCTTAGTAACATGCTTATAAGCTCCATACGTGCTTATTTGTTTACCTGTTGTGTTCTATTTGATTGTTTACATCTTACGTAATTATTTGCTAGATTAGGTACCTATTTATCTGTTTAATTAATTGTTTATTTTTATTGTCATGCACACACAACTCCGAAGCTATGCTTTACTCTCAAAATATTTTATTGCTCCGAGACTATGTCTCATTCTCAAAATATTTTTTTGTAACTTCGAGGCTATGCCTCAATCTTAGAATATTTCTATTGAATTTTATCAGATTGCCTTTTATTGTCAGAAATTTCCTTGCGAATTTCCTACCTTTGTTTTTACTCATTTTCACTTAAAACTAGGGAGTGTGACAAGATTCCCCACCATAGTGGAAATTGTCATGCGACCGACACTTTAAGCATTTAATGTAACCGGCTAAACGGTTATACCCTTTATTGTGTTTTATTATTTTTAAGATATCTAGTTGGGTGTAAAACCCATGGGACGCCATGGACACGCCAATTGTACATTAGCACAATTCATTATATTTGCGATATTTTGTTGGAACATTATCATCCGTGGTGATACACGAGATGTTCCAACTACTTATGCTTGAGTTCGTTAATTCGTTGTTTAGTTTGGTCGGTTAAATCACCATGTAACGTTCATAGGCTGACAAACTTAATTGATTCATTAATATCGTTAATTAAGTTGGGTCATTCAAATTGTCATGTAAAGCTCATGGGAGGCCAACTTAGACATTTATTTTGGTATGATAATAAGTTGGGGAAAAAATTCCATGAAAAGCTCATGGGAAACCAAACACCTCGAAGAACATTCGTTAATTATTTGATTTTATGCGAAACAATTTATGATTTTGATTTAACTATTCAATTATTCGATTATTATATTATTATACTATTCAATTTCTTACTAAATCATTTTTTTTATCAAGATCTATTGATTCGATCTATTCATACACTCAAAACATTTTTATTCTCCTGATCAGATAAAAATTCTTTATTCATCAAGGCTCGGCTATCACGAACCAATTAAAACAATTTACACTCTATTATTGAATTTATTTTCACCTATTAATCTTATCACGCTATTAAACTACCAAAATATCAAGCAATTTAAATAATTTTATTTCACAATTTAATAATCCAATAACTTTCTTATACTCATGGTATCATATACATAAACTATTTAATGTATTTCAAGTATTCGACCTCAAAATTTTAATTTGTTAAAACATGTCAGACTTTGATAAAGCTCATTCACTCATCAAATTAACTCATTGATTTTAAATTTGGATTCTAACTTATCCTTAAATTATGAATAAACATCAACATGACATATTTAAGTTTTGTTTTACACAATAACTCATATGAAATCTACAAAACTATCCAATCTTCTCATCAAATCACATCTTTATAGAATGTTTTCTCAACATCAAACAATATCAATCATTTATTTTCTATAACAGCCTCATGACCACATGTTTAGTCAGCAGATAGCTCCTACGATCTCTAAAATATAAACTCAATTTCCAAAGCATAAATACAATCAATTCAATCTTGGTAATTAACTTCTTCACTAATAGATCCAATTCATTTACCCATACTCATTCTCATAATGACAACGATAACAAATGAAAGTCTAAAAATATTAAATATATGCTATTAATCAAGTTACAATCAATCTCAAAAAAATCATAACATCTCAAACAAGAAACTTTACGTCAAAATCCACCTGTTACGCTTCACTTGCCACTATCACTATTCAATTCAATCCAATCCGATCCTCATATCATTTTGTACCCCATGTAATCATTCGATTATCCTGTTAATACTTGCCACCTACCACAAGACGTTCCACAACGATCTATGTCTTCTGTTTTTTAAACCCATGCTATGTCGTTTGGTCAACCCTACACATCTAATACCCGTACTTGCTACAACTATGGAAATCCTAATCACCTACGCCATGTGCGTTCTCTATTCAATCATGTTCATCAAGTTCAAAATTTCCAAACTTATTCTATTAGACCCTACATTGCAATCTGATCAAAAACAAATTCAGCTCTAATAATTTATTAATTTTAAGTGATTATGCTTATACAATAAAATAAATCTTTTTAAAGGCAACTGTTTGCAAACCAATACTTTCAAAAAATTTTTTGAAATTTTAATATTTAAAAAAAAATTGATTTGTTTTTAGAAATGTCTTACAAAA